>NC_053492.1:388193943-388441443 GCF_905171775.1 Rana temporaria
TTACTCACTTCCCATCCATCTGTACAGTAAAGGAAGTAAAGGAAAGTTCTTTTAAGCTATGAGTTACCAGAGTCCTAATTAGACAGGGCTATGGTCTTTCTGCATTAGGGCACTGATTGGGCTAGTGTTGTGACATACATGGCCATGTCTAATCTTCCTCCATACCCAAAAGCAATGGGTATAACACCTCAGCTTCTAGGACTAAACAGAGCAGCAACTGAATGAAGGAAACGTGAAGTCCACCACACACAACTTGAAATCTAAGCCCTGTGTGGACCTGTGGGCGCCACAACTTTTTTTCAAAGGAGACAGGGGGAAAATTATTGGCTAAACAGTGACTACATCAAATCAGATGCAGTCACTGTACTGGTTTTCTTTAAGCCAGGGGTCCCGACTGTCAGAATACAATAGACAGCAGGGGTGATTTCATCATCCGCACTCTTCAGTGTAGATGGAGGAATCTACTAGATTTCTCTCAATCAACCCACAAACTAAACAAAAAAATGTATAGATAGCTTAAGTATATGCTGCAGGGGATGAGGGACAGTTAAAGCAAACCTGTCACTTTTTCCTGAATGAGAAAAACACATAAACCTGCACTCCAAACTCCCCTTCTACCATTCCTCCCCCTTATTTCTAAATGCTGGCGAAAAAAAAGGTGTCTACGTCACTGCCTGAATGAGAGTTCCTATTGTCCGTCAGGATTCAGAGCAGAATCTGTAGGTATGTATATCAGCATTAGGGACCAATCAGCACAGGCCTATCGGAAGTGCTGGATTACCAGTCTTCCACACCCATAAATGGCACAGATGAAGAACTCAAACAAGTTACAGGTATGTAAATGAACATGGGACTACAAGGTCCAGAAGTTATTGTACCCTAGTGTTTTTAAATGGGCGTATCTGGGGGAGTGGCTGGTGTTGACTACCAATTTGTGACAATAAAACAGAACTGGGTGGATCCCAGTCTGCAGACATTATTCCCAGACTGCAACATGAGCAGTTTTGGGATGGAAAAGAAGGGATGGCAAAAAAGGTAGTGTTACTTTGATAACCAGACATCAATGTACCTACTAGATTGCTGTGACCCAGGACACAGCAACATTTGTGCAGTGTAAAGCTGGCCATACACACTTTGGAGTGGATTTACTAAAGGCAAATAAACTGCAATTTGCAAGTAAATTTGCACTCTGCAAGTGCAGTTGCTTTAGAGCTTAGTAAATGAGATGAAGCTTCAGAATACCCAGTTAGTTACATGCAAGTGTTGCCAAATATTGGGCTACACAAGTATGGAGGAGAGGAGACACTACTGTGCCCAATGACTTTCACTTTTCAGTAATGCTGATGTTTTAAAATTCTAGTGCAGTTTCTTGATCACTAGATGGGAGATTATCATTGAACAATAAGCAGAGAATTATGGGACTTGTAGAGCTGAAACGACCTTGTAACATAGTATTATGGCCTGAATAAACTGCAACTTACAGGAAGCTATGTGGGCAACTATCAGGAAGCCTTGTGGCAGAAGTAGGGTCAGGAGGCCTTATAAGGAATTGCTGTGAGCAGGTTCGCTCTTTTGGCAGCACGGGACCGTAGTGAGCATATTAGGGTGCACCAACATCTTCAGGAGGGGAAGGCCGTCAGTTACACAGCGGCTGTCCTTTCACAGCGACAGTTCTCCAGTGACACAGCAGTCATCATACCAGTGAATACATCAGAGGTGTAGCGGTCATCAGACCATTGTATGTCTTCAGTTACACAGCGGCCATCACCACCAGTACAGGAGTCTCACTAGGACTACTATCACATCTGAGGATTGGTTAATTGGCTGGTGTGGTTGAAAAATGCATTAGTAAATTTACTTTCTAAAGGGTGTTAGAGAGGTCGAAGTGTTCTGAAGGAGGAGTAGGCACAGTGGGCCAGATTCACAGAAAAAGTACGCCGGAGTATCTGCTGATACTCCGGCGTCAATCAATGCTAAACAGCACTGATTGATTATTCTCCCCTGCTGACTATTGTATTCTGGTGCCCATGGCTGTCAAAATACTCGAACAGTGACTGCAGCTGAATGCCTATTGGTTGTAATCACAAAAGCCACAAGAGAAATAAGGTAGTAATGCTGGCTTCCTGAACAAGGCTGTTTTTTTTTTGTTTTGTTTTTTAAGACTGTCTAAAAATGCAGCAGTTTCCCACAAGAGAGAAAGTCTCCACCAGTCTGCTGATCTTTAATTTAAGAGACAAAACCACAGGCGGAATATTAAACTCCATACCTTGTAGTGTACATGGCTTGGAAATGACGTGAAACCCGCAGGTATAATTACATTTCATATGAAAGTAGAGTAGTCATCCTCAATAAAATAAAAACAAACAGACCTTTGGTGTGTAACAGAGTTAGGAATAAACTGCAATTCATATCAGCGTTAACTTGGTGTGTCTTGGCAGTGGTGCACATAAATAAAGGTATTTGTGATGGAACTGATACGTAGAAGCCTGCTTGTCTGAACATTACTTTTTTACTTAGTGTAGAATTCCTATTGAGATGCTGCCAAACTGATTTCACTTTGTGGTCAGACTGTTGTCAAAAGTTGTTTCCAAACTTTTTTTCAGGGAGGGTGAACAACGTTCTTCCATACCTCTAGGGTCAGTTCACAAAAGCACTAAAGGGCTTTTTTTTATTATCAGGCATTCATTTTTAAAGTGCACCAATGCTCAAAAAGTGATGATTTGCTATTTTGCCTTATAAAGGGACACCTCGCGGCTCCGAAACATTGTATTGGTGTTATATGACATGCTGAACATTGCTCAATAAAGGTGGCTTTCATTGCATGAAGACTGAGTTGTGCTGAAAACATATTTTCTTCTATCTGTTGTTTTAGCACCCCACCTTTGGGTATATTCTGGTCTGGTGTTTGATGGAGGTATCTATATGATGCCTGCAGCATGAGATCACCTAAAGCCTAGTACACACAGGCCAAACATTGGACATCATCGGCCAGTTTAATAGACACCGGACAACATTCGGGCCGTGTGTACCGAAAGCTGGTCCGACGGTCGAAGGTTTATGACCAAAAAAGGCCTGTAGATCAGCTCCCTATCAGTGCTCTCAACCAATGGCTGAGAGCGCTGACCAGAGTGTTCTGGTGGGGGGCTGTCCCCCTGTCAGAATGCAATAGCTCAGCAGGGGAGCTGTACTAATATTGGATTATTAGTGGATTATTGGATTATTAGTACAGTGGCCCTGACCTGACCCGGCTTGGTTGAATGGAATTTTTTTTTGTGGTGTGTACGAGGCTTAATGCAGATCCCAAACACTTCTTCCTGATGCTATTCTAGTGAGATTTGAAGTGTCTTCATAAGCATGGCAGGGACAACTGGTCATGTCACTACTTTGCTGTTCTTCCGAAGGCCTGCTTGAGAGGGAGTTATACCTGATGACTTGCAGTACAAGGATCTCCCTGTTCCTATTTCATCATTCTGTAAATCCGAAGCTTCTTCACTACTACAGATATTTTACTGTCAAAGGGAGAACTTAAAACTGAATAGTTGAACTATGAGATAAAATAACTAATGCACCAGTATAAAACAAGATAGGCAAGCTAGGTTTGAGAGGGTCTGAAAACCCTGGATTGCTTAGCTCCAAGCTCCCTGAAAGCTGGGTTATTTGTGATGAGAGTCCGGGACCCGGGGGACCCATCCCACTCTGTTCTACTTTATCTTTTTCCCTTTTTTTTGTTTTGTTTATGTTTTTGTTTTTTCTGCTCCATAATTTTTTAGATGATGGTTCGGCTACACCATAATGATGGAGGGAGGAGAGGGGGAGGGGGGACTTTCTGGTTTTGAAGGATGCTATCAGGAGATAAGAAAGCCTCTCTGGCCATAATATAACCTTTCTTAATGTTTTTTTTTTACTACGTATGTGATAAGAGCCAACGAGCACAATGTATATTGCATCCCTGTTTCAACAATCCTCTGATGAATATCTGAGTATAATGTTCTGTATGATGTTTTGGAAAAGTAATAAAAACTATTGGAACAAAAAAATAAATAAAAAAATAATGCATATAAAGTAATAAACTGTCTTCCCTGATTGTGTCAGAAAGCACACCCTCTTAAGTCCCTCAAGTCTACACACATAGCCACGCTATTCATTCACAGATTTCTGTGAATTAATAAACTACAAGTGCCAGCTTCCATAGTGGCAGACGGACTTGTAGATTGAGTGGGCTGCAGAGGCACTTGTAGTCAACTGATATGTCCTCCAGCTTTCAAACACAAAGCCCACACAGAGGTACGGGCTGAAAGCCAGAGGATGTCTGCAGGAGCCCACATTGCACTTGTGGTCTACTGATTGGGGATACAAGGTTTTTCAGGCTCCTGCAAGGAAAACATTTTTTTTCTGTAAAAGTAAACTTACCCTTTTAAATCAGAGCTAGGTGGGATCCGATCCCAGTCTTATGACAGCATTAAGCCACCACCGTATTAGGATGAAAATCCATAGCTCTCAGGGAAATAGACTGGATAGTGAAACTGTGATATGGATAACCAAACATCATCCTACCCATCTAGGCTTCGTAATGCTCCTATGTTCCAACATTACATATATTAATCAGAATTCATACCTGACTTGGTGTCTATGGTTTGTTGCAGCTTGGATACCATTGTAATCTTTTCAGAGATTTACAGAATAAGCCAGACTCACATATTTATAGGGTGTGCAACAAAGTTGGCAAGGCCAAAATTGGGTTAAAAATAAGAAAGTGACTGTACAAATGAGAATCAAGCCACATTTTTAGTAAACGAAAAAAAAAAAAAAAAAACAACAAACAACAAAACACTAATGAACAAACATCATACAGTAAACTCATTTGATCTGCATGGACAGATACCAACGAAGGCCATGGACTTTCGATATGTGTGTATATGAACACAGCTGCACTGCAGTCTCGAGTTGATGTGTTCTGTGACCATGCAATGAACTTTAATCCAGAGCTAGTATACATTATTTGGTTTGAGTTACACCACCATCGCAGCTTAAAATAACATTACCTTTACTCACAAATGAGACAGTTAAAGTGTATAGTGCTTCAATGGGAACCAGAAGCAGTCGGACTGCCGGTGCTAATACAGTCCCTAGATGGGCCTTGATTCTCAAGCCACAGATGTGAGACTTTAAATATTCTCTCATGTTTATACAGCTATTTGCTTTAAAATCAGGTTACTACAAGCCTGGACTGTAAACAGGTCTGCACAAACACAGAATGATGGCGGAAGGAATTGTATTAGGAAGATGCTTTCATGAAACAGACCATTACGACTTGGCACTGACCGTTATTCGAAGCCAGTCTAAGTTTGCAGGCAGTCTGTGCCATACAGGGAATTCCTATTGATTTTTATCATCATGAACTGTGAGCTACAGTACGAGTCGCTACAATACAAGTCAGCCAAATCATTCTGTACTTACTCTTCTCATATGTATGTATTTTTAATAAGAAATCTAAGGGAACCCTTTAGAATAGTATCGTATGCAAGATTTGGATGAATAAACCTGCAATTTATCCATGATTTGTTTTCCTTCAGTTACATTTTGTTCTTCATACCTAATAGAAAAAAACCCATGAGCACCCACACTTTGTTCTTCATACCTAATAGAAAAAACCCCATGAGCACCCACACTTTAAAAGAAAATCACTGCATAATTACAATCTGGCAGCCCTGCAGCTAAAAAGCAACTAAGTGTTCAACCACACTGTTATACTAATAGCAGCCCGAAACGCTCTCATTAAAGGACACCTGTACTGAGATAAAACTGAAAGCTAGCATTGCTGATCTAAATCTGAAAATGCTAGTCACCTACTTGTTATTCTGATTCACTGGCTTCTTAATATACACCAATCAGCCATAACATTATGACCACCCACCTAATTTTGAGTAGATCCCCTTTTGCCACCACAACAGCCCTGATCTGTCAAGGCATAGGCTCCAAAGTAACATCCACATGCATGGTAGGACCCAAAGTTTCCCAGCAGAATCAGAATGGGCATCCTGACCAGTCTGCGGCTACGCAGCTCCATACACAGTAAACTGGGATGCACTGTGTGTTCTGACACCCTTCTATTGGAACCAGCAATAACTTTTTCAGCAATTTGAACTACAGTGCTATTGGATCAAGCTACATTGGCCAGTCCATGTGCATCAATGAGCCTTTGCTGCCCATGACCCTGTCACTGGTTGTTCTTCCTTTGATGACTTTTGGTAGGGCCTGACCACTGCAGACAAAGCACATCACACAAGAGCTACAGTTTTGTAGTTGCTCTGACCCAGTCATCTACCTGCTACAATCTGGCCCTTGTCAAAGCTGCTCAACTCTTTATGTGTCCTTCAAGGACAATGTGTTTAATTGCTGCCTAATATATCCCACCCACTTTCAGGTGCCATTGTAACGAGAAAATCTAGGCATTTTTTTTTTTACAGCTTTCAGAGGGGCAGGTTAGACAGCACTGTGCTGTTTCACCTGCTATAAGGTAACAGGATCTCTATTATTTTAAAAAAATTTTAGGGTTACAAACACTTTAAATACACAATGGATTTGTAACAAGTTGTCCAAGCATTCATTTAAATTGATCACCTCACAATAAATGCAGGTGCTACATTTTAAGACCAGGCATGTGCCCAACACTTCATTGGGCATGTGATGATCACATGTCTGATGAAGAGGTCCTACGTGGCCTCAAAACCTTGCACCTGCACTCACTCATTGCTTAAAAAAAATACTTCTACTATTGTTTACAGATCCATGCTTTGCTGGCATCATATATTCTTGTCATTGCTAATGGCAATCAACTTGCTGGCATATGATACAACCCCCTCTTACTTCAGGCCTTGTCTAGGAAAGTGGGCGATAGGAATAGCTTGAGTGCCCTCTGAATAAAGGGGCCTATAAAAAGAGACCTGCATTGCGAGAATTATGGTGGCCGTTGTTGCTGACGGCCTTCACATCATGCTAGTTGTCATTGACCTAAATGCTCCTTGAGACAATGACCTTGAACAAGTCATAACTGATCTGCAGATTTGTTCCAAGTCAGTCAGTGACTTAGAAAGCTATAAAGCCTCTGGTTTGGTTTGACTGCCAAGCAAGTAGCATTTTTTAAAAGTGCAGGAGGCAATGGCAGCTGATATATTTCTTAGTACATGTTTCTTTTAATAGCTGTTAATATAGTATTCTAATGCTGAAAAGGGGGAATAAAATGTTGTAAAACATATAGGTCTGCTCAATTAAATTTTGCTACCACTGCAGGAGCATACAATGTTTCCTTTTTTAATTTAGCTTGTTTCTTTATTTTTTTCAGTGCATATGATTATATAATATAAATGGATTTATCTTACTTTGGAAGATTTATAGATATTCAAAGGCACAGCTCCCCAGTAGCATCAGCGATATAACTTTTTGGCTAAATGCTAAATCATATGAAGGCCAAATGATATGTCGGTGACCTATATATCTCTCCACTTCAGTGCTCTGGGCGTGTTTCAGGGCAGAGCTCCGCGTTTTACAGGATAATGAAGCACAGCATGCGTTCAAAAGCATGCCATCGGGCAGCCGTGAGCACAATTCACCGCAGAAAATATCAGCACATTATTTATTTAAAAATCTTATCCTGAGGCAGGAAAGGTACATATTGATTAAATGAACATAATCAAAACACTATTCAAAATGACAAAACTTTATTCTTCAAGGTCAATTGCAGCCTAGGATATTAACTGGAATGTATGCATGACTGACAGTCTTCCTAGCCTAATGTCCATATTTATAGCTACTTGTGAAGAAAGCTGGAAAGCAAACCAAGATATGACCTTAATTTCAGTAATCTTTGCAATCCTGTCATCTTCAGCTTTCAAGAAGGAATAAAAAGCACAGTTAGGCTTATTTAAAGTGAAACGGTTTTGTATTTTGTACTTGTAATATTTTGTTTTAAAATTAAAGTGTTAGTAAACGTAAAACGGTAAAATCAGTGTGTATATGCAGTAAAGCATGCTTGTTATACTCACTGTGCAACCTAAGGGGTTAATCCTCTGCATTGTGTAAAAAAGGCTGTTTTATCCTGTCTTTTCTGTTCCGCCCCTTCTTCCACAGTCCCCAAACCATCTCCTGATAGTACAGAGCCTTGGGGGAAAGCTGCACATGCTCAGTTTGGTGTGCATCTCTAAAGAGTTTTTTTGTTTCTTGGGAGAGTGCATGTGATCAGCACAGGGCCAATCAGCACTGTCCAGACAGAGGGTCAGGGGTCATGCAGCCTCATAGGACAATCAGGGAAGAATGAAAACTCCTCCTACAAACTTTAAAGCGGAGGTCTACACAAAAAGTGAACCTCCGCTTTTCTAGAAAATTCGGGGCTCAGGTAAATAAAACGGGGGGGGGCTAGGGGGCTGAACACTGCAAGGTGTTTTTCCACCGTAATGCATGGGATGATTTACAACCCCTTTAAAGCTTCACTTTGCAAAAAAATACCCAATCACATGCAAGGAAAAAAAATGCATTTTTCCTTGCACATGATGATGAACGCCAGCATTGCTTCTGCTCATTTACTCAGTTCTGGAGCAACTGCTCTTGCAGAGTGCAACTGCACTTTTCAAAGTGCACAGTCTATTTGCCTTTAGTAAATAAACCCCATTTGTGCATCTTATTTGCCTGTAAAAACTTCCTTTGTGTATATGTCTTGTGCTAGAAAATTGATTCTTTTTGGAGCAGTCAAATTTTCTAATACGTTCAGAAGCATATTCTCATTGATATTGATTTACTAAAGGCAAATAGTCTGTGCTCTTCGTACTTGTACTCCGCGAGTGCAGTTGCTTTAGAACTTAGAAAATGAACAGAAGTTCTGCTGACTTCCATCATCCAATCACATGCAAACAAAAATGTATTTTTATTTTTATTTTCCTTGCTCGTAATTGGGTATTCTTTGCAAAGTGAGGCTTTACCTCATTAACTAAGCTCTGGAGCAACTGCAAAGGGCAACTGCCCTTTGCAAAGTGCGCTGTCTCTTTGCCTTTAGTAAATCAACCCCAATGTCTCTTTAACCACCTAACTAATGCCATACATTTAAGAATTGCAGACTGCTTGACATGTATTTCTGGAGTGCCATTTAAAAGCTGCATTACCTGATTTTTTAATATTTGATAGGATTTCAGTTTTCACTCACCTGCACTTTTGTCTTAAAAAACAAAAACACAAAACAGGCTTTTAGGAGCTAATGCTTGAAACTTTTGTGGGCGAAAACTTCATAAATAATTTTCGGTATATCCTGGGCCTCTAAGCGTGTATTTACTCTCATATCTCATTCAATGACCATGCTCCATTTGAGCTGCCTCATTTTAAAAATGTGTCTTGCACCATAAGCTAAAATTGTTTTCTTCCAGCTTGCTGTCTACAGAGCATGCTTGTTTGAATCGCCTCACAGCTATGCTAAGTAGGCCACATTGATCAAAATTTACACAATGTCGCCCCATATTTTACACACAGAAAAGAAAATATGAAATTGGTTCTGAGAGAACAGTGTTGGGATTTGTAACTTCAGAGCATCCCTGGCAGGATACAGTTGTTTGCCTCTTAATATTCTCGCTAAGAGGCAATATCACACAACAATGTCTGTTCACCTCAGAAACTCACTTTGCCTGTAGAAACCTTGTGGTCTGCCACAATTAAATGGCGGTAAAGTTACTAAATAGAAAAATGCCCTTTAACTTCACATAATACTCCCCCGGGACCTGTTCATTAGTCAGTGAGAAGCCTTAGGAGGCTGTCATTCACCATCGAGGTGTGGTCCGGATTTTCCTCAGTGAATCTTGTTATCAGATGAGAAACCAGAAGAGTTTATTTTTTTCTGCTTTTTCCCTTGCAGTATGTTTCCAGAGCAACCACTGTTTATGGACAATACATGGCAAATTTGCTCATAAACGGAATCAATCATTACAGCTTACATTTATTCTTGCGTTTCTGCAGAAATATTTAATTTAGGAAACTGGAAAAAGGATACGGCTTGACTCAGGCCACGCACACAGCAATTTTAACTAGTTTTTACTGCAAAAATGACTAAATGGACCAAGGCAACCTACCAGGGACAGGGAGTGTTTGTGTATTTGTATAGAAGAGGTGGTGGCTTTAGTCCTTCCATTGTTTTTTTAGATTCTGAACATTGGTTGACAGTGGCAGAAAAGTGAGTGTGCGTGGCCAGCATAAGCTCTCATTCAGACAAGCAAATGAAGGCAGATAGGCTTCTGCCTTCATAAGTGGCTAAACATTTCTTCAAAGTAAAAAGAGCTGCTACAATAGTAACAATAGTAAAGAAGTGGTCACTTTTAGGCTTTAGTCTGCTGATGTGCTGTGCCATTATATACTGAATGACAAAAAAAACACACGGTAGTATACAGCTGAACTAAAAGCTGATGTATTCACCAGTAAACCATTAAATGTATTTACGGCGCTGAACAGTACAGTGATGAACTCATCTCTCTTATGTCATCTCTCTGCCCTCTCCTATTAACATGTTAACACATGAAAACTGCAGCACAACTGTTTGGCTCCTTGTAATTCTGCACCATCCACCCAGATGTGGCTCTTTGCTTTCCTTTATCCAGCCCTTGAAGCACTGACACCAATGCTGAGGCAACACTCCTTCCACTGACACTAATAGCGGGAATAATTCTGCCCAATGACACAACAATGGTTCACTATTCCTTCTCAGCCTATTGCATTAGGGTGTGCGCCTCAAAGCTCAAACACACATGAGTGTCTGTATTTATATATATATAAAACATGGACAGTGTCAGTGGAGCAGAGGATGGTGTCAGTAGAGCAGTGGATGTAGTAGGGCAGATGTTGGTGTCTGTAGAACAGTGCATGGTGTTAGTCAGTAGTGCAGAAGGCGGTGCCACTAGGGCAGAAATTGGTGTCAGTAGGGAGGTGGACGATGTCAGTTTTTTTTACATTTTTATAATTGTCTTTATTATTTTCTACTGTTTTTACTATTTACTATTTTTTTTAGGAGCCCACTTGAGGGACTTTGGTGAAATATCAGGGATCTAAACAGATCCCTGATGTCTCACTTTTGAGAAAGAGAAAGGAACTAAGGACAGGGATTACCCAGTCCCATTCAAAAACATCTCCCTGTGTGCCCGCATTAGAAGATGCCAGCAGAGGGAAGCTGGAAGTGCTGCAGGCACACAGGGGGATGGAGAGCAGGAAAGGCCAGTTAGCAGGGGAAATCTTTGCTGCACGGTGTGATTAGGGTGTGCCTAGGCACTTACGGCACACCCCTTGCGCACGCCTATGTTCCTTTCATTGACACCAACGGTGGCCACTATTCCTTCCACTGACTCCAAAAATGGGGCATAATTGCTTCCACTGATATAAATGAAAACCAACAATGGGGCACTATTCCTTCCAATGACACCAGCAATGCGGCATAATTCTTCCCACTTATATAAACGATTGAACATACATTCCTCCTAGTAATACAACTGATGGGGCACGATTCCTCCCAATGAAATCAACGATGGGCACTATTCCGCTCACTAATACCAACGTGGGGCCACTATTCCTCCCCGACCACAAGAACTATGTTTTTTTTTTACTCCCACAGAATACCAAGCCAAATGCCGCGTACACACGGTCGTTTTTTGTGATGAAATAAAACAAAGTTTTTCATCATGAAAAAAAAAAAAAAAAGTTTTTCTAACTTCATCATAAAAAACGACGTTGCCCACACACCATAGTTTTCTGAAAATGCTCTAGCAAAGCGCGGTTATGTACAACACGTACAACGGCACTCTGTTCCATTCAAGCATCGTTTTAGCCCACACACGATCATTTTTTATGACACAAAAGACGACATTTTGAAAAACGACCTAAAAAATTGAAGCATGTTCGAATTTTTTTTTTTGGACGTTTTTTAGAAGACAAAAAAAAGATGTGAAGCTCACACACGATCATTTTAAATGACGTTTTTAAAAACGTTGTTTTATTTCATCACAAAAAACGAATGTGTGTATGCGGCATGAGACATTGTCTACATAGATATAAGATGTCAAAACGCCTCATCACGAATCTGCCGCTGCCAATTTTCTTCATTCATGTAATTCCTTGAACAAAAAAATACTTTTTTCCTTTCCCCCATTGTGAGAGGAAAGGGAAAGCTCTCAGATGTAAAAAACTAATACTGTGTACATTTATAATTCCTGGGATCAGCCTTACAGTGATCACAGGGTACAAAGCTGCTCTGATCGGCTCTGTACACATCCAAGTGACCTGTGCCATCTTATGACAGATCACAGTCATTACCAGGGCCGCTGGCTACCCATGTGTGTTTTCTGATGTGCCATTTCTAAATGCCACATCAGAAATACATATCCAGTGCGCTGCTGTTCTTAAACATATGGCGGTAGTGAAGTGGTTATGTTGGTAGATAGTTTAGTTACTTAGTCCTTTAAAGCATAATATACTAGTGGGAATGAATAAAAAGCCTATTAATCAGCACATAGATATTCTTATACACGCCATACAACAACAACGACAGGAAAAGCATAAAGTACAAAGAAAATGAAACATCACGCGGGGAAAATGATGAAAGACATGCAGTGTCAAATTACTGTGCCTGAATCTGATCAAGTCAGCCAGGATAGCAAATTCAATCGACAACGTATTTTGTACAGTAGGTTACACTAACCAAGCTGCTGTCATTTTCATATTTTCTGTGTATCATGTTTACTGAATCATGAAAGCATCTGTATCTTGTCTTCTTCCACTGTACCAGAAAGTTCACAGAAAGCTTCGGGAAATAACTGGCACTCACATCCTATCATAGGATCATAAAATAATTCTATAATGATAAGACCTGCCACTGAGAAGCAGCAAATAAAGATCAGAGATGGACAAATGAATGTAACATTTAATATCCAGTCAGCCCAATCTAGGAGCCAGAACTGTAAAAGCAATCTCTACTCTTTTTAAAATTTTTAGACATGTTGTCTAACATTATCACATTAAATTGGATAATTATAACAAAGATTCAATAAAATCCCAGCATATTTAAGTGTTTTTTACCTCCCAAAACTGAAAAGCCTTGCAAAACTCCTAGTAAATTGTACGTAACCCTAAAAGTGTTAGTTCACTTTTACAGAAAAAAATGTAAAGATGAACCTACCCCAGACATCATTCCTCCCCCCCCTGCCCCCATAGTATTCACCTCCAGGGTTGCTAAGTTGCCTGCATCTCTGCAGCCGGTACAGCAGTCCGGGAATGGTAAACCCCCACTGTTCTCCCTTTTTCGTGCAGCGCTTCTTGGATGCAAAAGATCAATTTTGACTGGTCAATGCTGTCATAGTGAACTGATCTGATCCATTCTGGAAGCACTGCACCAAAAAGAAAAGAGTGGAGATTTGAGATCCCTGAACCAGCAGCAAAGGATGCCGATAGCTCAGCAACCCGGGGGTAAGAATGGGGAATGGGGAGGTGTCCTATGCTACATCAAAAGCTCGATGAAAAATGCTGATAATAGCGTTGTGCCAGCTTAAAGCATTTAAGTAGCATTTAGAAGCTTTTGGGAGTGTGTGTTTTTTTTTTTATTAGCATTTTCCAGTACGTGAAGAAAACAAATGCTTGAAAAAAGTTGTTAGTAGCATTTTAGAAGGTTTAGAAGCATTTAGAAGCGTTTAGCGTTTTGTTCCAGCCAGAAAAACACTGAAGCTTGAAAAAATGCTACTAGCATAAAATAGCGTTCATTGACACACAGGATAACACTATTGGCTTCTAGAAGCAGAAAAAAATGCTCATAATAACTTCTAGGAGCTTAAAAAAATTCTAGTGACCCTATAAATGTCTTTGTACTAGATTGCTCTGACCCTCATAATGCACATATACTTTGTTTTTGTTTATATGGTGCTTTGAATGTACATGAATACCTGGTGATCCTGCTTGTCCCCTTGGCTGTCTTTAGTTTCTGACCATGCTAAGCACAGAAACAGATCCATGCTAGCGTGGTCAGTTTGTGTCATTCATTTGTTAGTTGGAATTATAGGATGCCATGCTCAAGCACGCCAGTCCTGTAGTCAGCCTGTGACATCACAAGCTGTCAGGTTCCCTACTCAAAAGAAGAAGTTTTTCTGCATCAGTGTCATGTGACTGGTGATTGGATATCCCTCAACTAAAAATACCCCCATCCAAACAGAACAGGCATCACAACTAAGCCCCACAGTGACATGACTGTTGGATGGACCAATAAATCGTTTTTTACCTGCATGTGTGTAAGTGCGCATATTATACAAATATTAGGGCTTTGCATTTAACAGCCTACTTTTTAAGAGCTGCCTTCACATATACTTTAGGGTTTATTCAAAGGGCAATGTTTATGCCTAAAGCCTGGTACACACGGGTTGAATGTCAGGCGGCATCGACCGGTGCAATAGAAACCAGCCAACATTTGGTCAGTGTATACTGCAGCTGGTCCAACAGAAGCCAGTCGTTTCGACAACATAATGAGTGAGTATAATGACCAATAATATAATATATGATGAGTTAGCCAATAATTGATTTTAGGTACAACTGGCTGGGTGTCCTGTGGTAAAATTTCCCCTATACAATGATCCAATAAAATATTCTCAAGCATTGTTAAATAGATCACTGTTTAGGGGGTGTTGGACAACTAGAGGCCCAGATCACTGTGCATCGTGTAGGAGCAGTGGTCCGGGTCACCAGACACAAGGCAATTTCATAGAGTAGTAAAGCACAAACATATTAAAAACTATAAACCTCTAAAATTAAAAAAATATTAATATTCTTTACTTTTTATGGAACCTGACTCCACACCCGTATTAAAACTTAAAGGTTCAGTCAAGCATTAAAAGGCACTTTTGTGTACAAAAGTAATTATGTAATCAAGCCTGATATAGCTAGGCCACTGGCATTTTAAAAAGGACATCAACAGCAGTCTTTATATTTAACTTTAAAGCCTAGCTCTGGAAATTCCTATTTTTTGTCCCCTGCACTCAAGGGTTAAACGCTCATTAAGTGTAGTCTTGCTCCAGCAGGCTCCCTCCATCTGTGTGACTAGTCCCCGGAAGCCTCTCCTATAAGATGTTTTGGGCCACAGTCGTACACTGACATCATCAAGTACAATAAAGGCCAATAGCCCTGCACTGTATGTGAGAACAGCAAAAGGGGGGAGAATGGATGATCCTCGCCCACTGGAGTTAAGTATTTAGTATTGCAGTCCAGGAGAGGAAATTGGGAGTTGGCTGCTCACTGCGACTGTAGTTTTTTGTAATTGCCAGAGTTGGGATTTAAAAGAAAAGTATGTGTTTTTTTTTATGCTATTCATACTTACCTCGGTGGATGGAGGGGATGCTGCCGCTGTCCCCTGGCACTGAGAACCGAGCGACCGAACACCGCCGATGGCTCGGTTCTTACTCCTCCCCGAGCAGAGCCATACTGACTGTCAGTCAGCATGGCTTCTGCTCTACTTCTCAGTGCTCATTGGAGCGTCGAGCAGTGGAGGGGCAGGGAGTGGGTGTCTCAGCATCTCAGCGGCTCAATCAGGGCAGCTGGCGGATCCAGACTTGGAAGTCGTGATGACGCGCTGCCCTGACTGATGGCAGTGACGTCAGCGAAGAGCAGACTTCAGACCGCTCTCCGTTGAAAATGGGTCACAGGAGTGCAAAATGAATTGCACTCCTGTGACCCAGAGGAGAAGCCCAGCCTAAAAGCTCAGGCTGGACTTCTCCATTATATATTGAATATGAGTGAATCATAAGGAAATAATAGGCATAACAACAGACAAATGAAATAAGGAAAATAACAAGCATCACAAAAAGTTGCCTTGAGGTTTATTAGATGTACTTTAGAAAGATTTCAGTTGGTCTTCGTGTAAATATAGAAATCACTGTTTGGTGTAATGGAAAATAAATTGTGCAACAGTTCTGAATTTTTAGAACATAGATTTATTAGCTGCAAAAATAAGAAAAATCTGGGAAAAAACAAGTCTGGAAAGCTATAGTGGCATTTCAAGTGTGTGCCAATATTGTCTTCATAATATCTTTTGTGTCTTGTGTGGTCTGAGCAAGCAGTAAACCTCGATATTTTGAATGTAACAAATAATCTTTGTCCTCTTGTGAAACACTGTCAGCATCTGGGTAGACCATTATGCAAGGTCTACATGACAGTTCGCCCAATTAAGGATTTATGTTGAAACATTTCGGATAACATCTACAGGCCCACTGCAGATGCTCCAGTATGATCCCCCATCCACCTGCTACACAATGCCAGATCATTTACTGCTGCAGTAACTGAGCTCTGTTTACTGACTGATGGGAAAGGCTCCAATTTTTACCAATTTGTTAGATGCCCTACAGATTTCTGCTGTCTGTCAGCTGTTATAAACATACTGATGAAAGAAAAACTACTCTTTGTTATAAAGAATATTAAGGCTGCAAGTTCAAACCCTGACCTGGACCTTACGAGTTCTAAAATACTGCATAAGAAATGATAAAGCACAAAGGGCCAAATCCACAAAGAAATTGCGGATCTTAGTTTTAGGCAGAAAAGTTACACTGGCGCAATTTTAGTATTTTAGGTAGCGATCCACAGAGCACTTACCTCTAAAATTGCGCCAGTGTAGCTGATCTCCTTGCATCTTAAGCGATCCCTAATTAAAATGGGCGATTCCCATTTAAATTAGGGCGCGCTCCCGCGCCGGACGGACTGCGCATGCGTGTGACGTCATTTTTCCCGACGTGCATCGCGCATACGTAGTTTACGTCGGGTTTTGTGGATAGCGATGGGTTCGTAAAGTTGCGACGGGAAAAAAAAAGTTACGCGACGGAAAAAAAAAATCTAATTTTAAAAAAAAAACGCGGCGATCGAAAAAAAGGTATGGTTTTGCATGGTCTACTAAAGTTAGTCCATATAAAACCAACCTTAGTTTTGCGCAAGCAAATTCGTAACTTACGCAAATCACACAATGCCTAAAGCTTTGTGGATCTCCGTAACTACTAATTTGCATACGCAAGGAGGGATTTCGACTCGAAATGCCCCCAGCGGCGGATGCGGTACTGCATCCGAAGATTCAACAGCGTAACTAAATTACGGATGTCGGATCTTCTGCCTAACTTGGGAAAAATCCTTTTGAGGATCGCTCCCAAAGTTAGGCACAGAGATACGCAGGCGGAACAGCAGTTCCGCCTGCGTATCTCTTTTGTGGATTTGGCCCGAAATGCCCCCAGCGGCGGATGCGGTACTGCATCCGAAGATTCAACAGCGTAACTAAACTACGGATGTCGGATCTTCTGCCTAACTTGGGAAAAATCCTGCGTATCTCTTTTGTGGATTTGGCCCATAGTCTCTGGAACCGAGGCAAAGGTCTGTTACTTTTCACATTTTCAGAGCTATACCAGCTGCACCCACGGCAGGTCATCAGAGGCCTCACTGCAAACAGCAATAGTGTGCTACAGCCCCCCATTCTGCTAGGACATAATAACATTGTTAGATACATGTCATACTGTCACCATGTATTGTGTATGTATATATTCAGTCTTATCTGATTCTCAGGAATTCTGTGGGTCATCTCTCTGGCACCATGCCTGATATATGTAAAAGCCCTTACAATAGAATTTTCTTGGCAATTTTGTTTAGGTAAATCATCATCCGTCGTTCCTCAAAGCTCCCTTCCAACTGCTCAGCTTGGGGCTGTCATGTAGAAAGTGATAACACATGTGCATAGCCAATTTGTGTACACATATTGACTTTGATAGAAGCCAATTAACATACCAGCATGCTTTTAGAGTGTAGGAGGAAACCAAAGTACTCAGGGAAATCCAATAAAAACACAGAGAACGGTGAACATTCCTCCAATTAAATTGGAACTCCCGCAAATTAAATTAAACGGTATCAAACCTACACTTTCGCCATCATCTGTGCCAGCACTCGGTTTGGTTACATCACTACTGAGAATCATAGCCAAATCCATACTTGCATCTGATTAACTTATGAAATAACCATAAGGCAGAAAGAATTAGATGGACAGCAATCAGCATCAATTAGTGATACACACATTTGTAATAACTACTTGCTTTATCCTGTTAATGATTCAAAGGCCTGCATTTACCTTCACGAGCTTCTACAAAATATGATGGTGTTGTCTGCACAATATAAACCAAATTGTTAAAATTTCCTCATGCCAACTGGTATGCTATTGATACAGTTTTAAAGAATATATAGGCAAAGGGTCTGAGTCTCCCTATCATAGAGCAGCCCTGTTATTTGTACGGATGTTTAGGAGCAGTTGGGCATTTTTTCAACTGCTCCTGAACTCTCCTCAATGCTATCTTATCATTACATTTACACAGGGTCGTTTATAGTCGTTTATAGGCAGTTGAGTTTAGAGGCTTTTTCTGGAACCCAAATATGTGTTCAGAAGCTGTTTAGAGGTATTTAAAGTGCCAAACGCGGCTAAACGCGGTAACTCGCGTTTAGCAGCGTTTCGTTTAGAGACATTTTTATTTTAACACAAAAAAATTAACAACAAATTTTCAAACGCTTCTAGACGCATACGCGGATAAACACGGGCATGTAAACATGGCTAAACGGCTGTTTTTAGACGCCGGATTCTCGTTGTCAAGTTAAATCGTTCAGGAGAGGTTGAACAATGTCCTGTATACAGGAATGTCTTAGCTTGTATTCCAATCACACTCCTTGCCCATTAAATGTTTTCTTGGCACCCCCCTTTAAATTGGAAAACCAGCAAAAAACATTTATTTTAGGATTGGATAGACTTTAGGTTTTTATTGCTATCTGTTTGCCCTTTTGAGAAGAATTGCTCTTACTTCCTGCCTCAACTCACAAGTGACAGGAAAATATCCCCATAAGGATCAGAGGCAACAATAAAGGAAGTTTTGACTAATTCCTACTCCTGTAGTGTCCCAGTTGAAGAGATCTCCCTGCTCTATCTGTCTCGGTGGCTATATGAACCTGTAGTGGGAGAAATATGCAGGCTGCCATTGCTGAAGACATTCTTACAATGTTAGTTTCTTGGCTGTCATTTGTTTCAATAGCCACTGGGGTTGATTTACTAAAACTGGAGAGTGCAAAATTTGGTGCATCTGTGGATGGTAGCCAATCAGCTTCTAACTTCAGCTTGTTCAATTAAAGTGGAAGTTCACTAAATCTAAATCTACAGGCATCTGCAATCTAAGACTAACCTATCTAATCCTGTAAAGATGAAATCCTATGGCCCCGTACACACGACCAAGTTTCTCGGCAGAATTCAGCCAGAAACTCGATCGGAGCTGAATTCTGCCGAGAAACCCGGCGTGTGTACACTTTCGGCCGAGGAAGCCGACGAGTTCCTCGTCGAGTCAAATAGAGAACATGTTCTCTATTTCCTCGTTGTTCAATGAGGAAAGTTGGCTCGCCGAGATCCTCGGCGGCTTCACACAGAACTCGACGAGCAAAACGATGAGTTTTGCCCGTCGAGTTCCTCGGACATATGTATGGGGCCTTATACATACCTTTTCTGAAGCTGCTCTGGTCCTGTCCCACGCTGAGCTGTCAGTGGCGTCTTCACTGTGGAGGCAGCAACAATGGAAGCCCCATAGTAAGTCTATGAGTGACATCACTTCCGTGGCATTTACACAGCATAAATGCTGGAGACCAGACAGGAGCAGCTTCAATTAAGTTGTGTATATCGATTTCTTCTTTACAGGGCTAGATAGGTTAGTCTTAGCTTGTGGAGGCCTGTAGATTTAAAGATTTTTAGTTTTATGGTGAACTTATACTTTAAGCTTTGACAAAAAATAAATAAAAAATTAAAGCTGATTGGTTTATATGCAGAGTTGCACTGGATTTTGCACTCTCCAGTTTTAGTAATTCAACCCCACTGACCTGGAACAAGCATGCAACACGTGAAGTCAATACTTAAAGGTGTTGTAAAGGTTTGTTTTTTTATTTTCTAAATAGGTTCCTTTAAGTTAGTGCATTGTTGGTTCACTAACCCTTTCCCTCGATTTCCCTTCTAAATGTTTTTTTTCTTTGTTTTCTTTGTCTGAATTTCTCACTTCCTGTTCCTCCTCAGTAAGCTGTTCTGGCTGACTAACCCCCAGCCAGAACAGCTCGGATGATGGTGGAAAGCTTACTGAGGAGAAACAGGAAGTGAGAAATTCAGACAAATAAAAAAAACATTCAGAAGGGAAATCGAAGGAAAAGGTAAGAGAACCAGCAATGCAATAGCTTAAAGAAACCTATTTAGAAACTAAAAAACAAACCTTTACAACCCCCTTAACTTACTTTTTCTGGGTCAGCGACTGCAGTAATGGAACCATTAGGCCAATGTGGCAGACAGGCAAACAGCAAAGGAGAGGTTAGCATTGACAGCCCTGTGGTTCTCTTGGCAGAGAGGTTAAGAGGTACTTGTGCTCCCATGCCTTAAAGTGGTTGAAAACCCTTTACAACCACTTTTACCTACAGGTAAACCTAGATTAAGGCTTACCTGTAGGTGCTCTAAATATTTTCTAAACCTCCACGGTTTAGGAGATATTTACAAAAGACAATGGCGCAGGCGCACTTTAGAAACCTTTAGAAACAGTGTTTGTGCCATTTCTAAAAGAGGTCGTGTCGTGACTGACGGCTCCCATGTGCGTCATCATGGCGCCGGAGCCGCGATACCTGTAAGAAAGAGGGTGAAAGATGGACGCTTCATGGAACAGGGGACAGCGGTGAGATCGCAGGCTTCGGTTTCAGGTAAGTGGCACATAATGGGCTACTTTGCAATGCAAAGCTTTGCCTTTGCAGGCAAACAAAGAGCAAGTAAAACCCATCACGGTTTACTTCCTCCTTAAGCCTAGTACACATAGGCCAAAAGTCGGACGGCAACGGCCGGTTCAATAGAAACTGGCCGATAGAAACATCCAAAAGCTTTGTTGCGATGAATTCCACTGACAAACTAAACACATCAAGCTAAGCATTAATTACACTATATTGTGAATATAATATTCCCTTTTCCATTGCGTAAAGAATGGCTTTTGATAAATAATTATATTTCAAATTCCAGCTCTAAGCAACAGCATGGCAGTATATGCTCACTAACAAGAAAGAAATCAGAACCCCATTGCTGGTGCTTACAATTAGTGTATGACTTAACAAGTGCTAAATGGCTTGTATAGGCAAGAGGACACACTGTCACCAAAAAGATCAAACCCAGTGATATACCTTAAGGCCCCGTACACACGACCAGTTTCCTCGGCAGAATTCAGCTTCCGACCGAGTTTCTGGCTGAATTCTGCCGAGGAAACTGGTCGTGTGTACACTTTCGGCCGAGGAAGCCGACGAGGAGCTCGACGAGGAAATAGAGAACATGTTCTCTATTTCCTCGTTGTTCTATGGGAGCTCTCGGCCCGCCGAGCTCCTCGGCGGCTTCAGGGCTGAACTGGCCGAGGAACTCGATGTGTTTGGCACGTCGAGTTCCTCGGCCGTGTGTACGGGGCCTCACTACCTCTTCACACTACGAAACACTCATTACCAGGGTTACATGCTATAAAAGCTCTACATAGACTGAATTCCCCACAGCTGTGTATTTCCAAGCACTATACAAGATAAGCATATTCTTCATTATGCCAATATATAAGGAAGAGGAACTGTTTTAGACTATGTCTCTCATTTTATCTCTCATTTCTGCCCACTAAATATTAAAAGAGTGTCATATTTCTTTGTGCTGGAAATGGCACTAATGGTGACGGAAAAATTGCACAAGAAAAAATGACCTATACATGAATCAATTCTAAAGCTAATCAGTGAGAGGAAAAAATATCTAAAGAGGTATTTACTGAAAATAGAACACGCCATTGAGATGGATGATCCTAATAATCAAAAAGTAGACAAATAGGTGGTATAAGGTACAGGCAATGCAACTAACAAGAAAGAAAATGATTGCATTATAAAGCACCCCAGTCCACTGTAGGAGTGCCCTAGGGAATTTTTCCTTCTACAGGTTAAAGCTAGCCATACAACTATAGATTTTTTCTGTTCTGCCTCAAGGATGAACAAATTTTTCACTGCATCTTTTGCATATTTTGCTATCCTGCCTGCTCTGAAAATATGTGAACAGTGCCTTCATCTGTTTGGATGCCCATGCTGTTCAGTTGCCAATTTCTCAGTCTTGGGATTTCGGGCGGAAGGTGGCTGACAGGGCCACCCACTGAGCGAATTTTGGTTGGTTCATCAGCAACCTACTGAAATTTGCTCTGTGTATGGCCAGTTTTACATGAAGGGTCACTTTACTCACATTAGGTTACATAGGTTAGAAAATGACATATTTGTATACGACCTTGTA
Organism: Rana temporaria; assembly: GCF_905171775.1. NCBI lineage: Eukaryota > Metazoa > Chordata > Amphibia > Anura > Ranidae > Rana > Rana temporaria. The sequence continues at coordinate 388,216,307 of NC_053492.1, forward strand.
TGGCAATAAAAATCTATTTAAGGTAACTCAATAATAACTGCTCAGCTTTGGACCTTGAACAAGTAGGTCTGATCCCTTATGAACCCACATTAAATATTTTGTGTCTGTAATATTTAATTTTACTCGTACATACGCTCGGTTTATTCGGCAAGAACCAGCAAGAAACTGGCAGAGCTTTCTTGCCGAGTATGAAGCCTCGTACACACGACCGAGGAACTCGACGGGCGAAACACATCGTTTTCCTTGTCGAGTTCCTTGTTAGGCTGTCGAGGAAATAGAGAACATGCTCTCTTTTTGGCTCGTCGAGTTTCTCGACAGTTTCCTCGACGAAAATGTACACACGACCGGTTTCCTCGGCAAAAAAATATCTCCCAGCAAGTTTCTTGCTGGTTTTTGCAGAGAAACTCGGTCGTGTGTACGAGGCCTAACAAGCGTGTGTATGAGGCTTTCAGGTTTCTCGACAAGAAAACTGCCCAGAATCTAGATGAGAAAAATAGAGAACATGTTCTCTATTTTCTCGTCATGAGATTCTCTGCAGTTTTCCTGCCGAGAAACCCAAGAGTGTGTATACTTACCTGGACGCCGCGGAAACCCGCGCATGCTCGAAATGACTTTGACGCATGCGCGTTAGCTTCCTAGGCATAGGTAGGGTGCAGCAAGATGGCGGTGATGGCATTGAATGTGATGACGTCACCGCGTTCTTGCCTTTGAAGAGAACCACGTTTTTTTTGAAAGTAGAGTCTGTACACTTGGGCGGCAAGAGTATCTTGCCAAGAATCTCATTAGGAAAAACAAGGGTTTTTCTCTGACCAGATTCTGGCCCGTGTGTACGAGGCTTGAGGCTTCATGTACACTGGCCTACATTTATCACGGTTGTGGGCAAATGCACATTTTTGCCACATTTTGCATTTTCCCAGCAGCTGGTCAAAACGTTGCTATCCTGAATGCGGTTCTTCTGTGGGAGGTTGAAGCTAACCTAAACGCGGCAGCTCCTAAACTCTACTAAAAGCCTATGGGGGTTATTTACGAAAGGCAAATCCACTTTGCACTACAAGTGCAGAGTGCACTTGAAATTGTACTGATCTGAAATGAGGGAACCTCTGCTGATTTTATTATACAATCATGTGCAAGCTAAAATTCTGTTTTTTATTTACCTTGCATGTCCCCCTCGGATCTACAGTGACTGCACTTCCAAGTGCACTTTCAGTGCAATTTCAAGTGGATTTGCCTTTAGTAAATCAACCCCTATATGTACATTGACGCATGCTTTTATGGTGTTGAGTTTAGGAGCTTTAGCAAAAAAACTTCAAAAGCTCCTAAGCTCAAGTTTAGGAGCTGCCAGTGTGGGCTAGTGTACACGAACCCTTAAAGGGGTTGTAAAGCTTTGTTTTTTATTTTCTAAATAGGTTCCTTTAAGCTAGTGCGTTGTTGGTTCACTTACCTTTTCCTTCAATTTCCCTTTTAAATGTTTTTTTTTTCTGTCTGAATTTCTCACTTGTTCCTCCTTAGTAAGCTTTGCCCCCATCATCTGAGCCGTTCTGGCTGGGGGTTAGTCAGCGTGCTCGCCCCCTCCTTTGGGACTACATCCCTGAACTCACAGCATCTCCCTGCAGGGATGTAGTCCCAAGGGAGGGGTCGAGCACACTGACTAACCCCCAGCCAGAACGGTTTGGATGATGGGGGCAAGCTTACTGAGGAGGAACAGGAAGTGAGAGATTCCGACAAAGAAAAATTATAGTGCACTAGAATGCTCTCCGCTGTGGGCAAATGCAGCTATTTGTTTCTTCTGACTGTTGGTGTGAACTGAAGCTAAAGGGCATAAGGCAAAATGCCTTGTTCTTGAATTGCCCAACGCTGCTTGGGTGAACAAACCCGTAACTGACTAAAAATTGGAAAATTATAATGAAAGGTTGGGGGAGGCATTGCCAACCCTGACTTTGTCTAGTGCAGAGCACAACATTCAGTGCTGAAAGTAAACAGAGCAAAGGAACCTCCTTACTAAGATCCTGGCATTTTATGAAAAGTTGAAGGTCTGTCAAATGCTAAGTTCTATTGCACGATACTTCTGGAGATGGCTCTTCCAACTTCGATCTAGAATAAAGTTCCAGCATGAAAGAAACAAGTGACTTAATTGAGTCAGTATGTCGAAAAAAAAAAAAAAGACTATAAAACTGACTTCAGTAAACTGTTTGGGGAGGCATTGGCAACCCTGATGCCGCGTACACACGATCATTTTTCGGGTTGTAAAAAATGATGTTTTTTAAAAATGTAATTTAAAACTATCGTGTGTGGGCTTCAGAGCATTTTTCGGGTTCTGAAAAACGGGCAAATTTTTTTTCGAACATGCTCTATTTTTTCATGACGTTTTAAACAATGTAGTTTTTTGTGTAGTAAAAAATGATCGTGTGTGGGCTTTAACGACGAGAAAAACCCGCGCGTGCTCAGAAGCAAGTAATGAGATGGGAGCACTCGTTCTGGTAAAACTACCGTTCGTAATGGAGTAAGCACATTCATCACGCTGTAACAGACAGAAAAGCGCGAATCGTCTTTTACTAACACAAAATCAGCTAAAGCAGCCCAAAGGGTGGCGCCATCTGAATGGAACTTCCCCTTTATAGTGCCGTCGTACGTGTTGTACGTCACCGCGCTTTGCTAGAGCATTTTTTTTTCATGATCGTGTGTAGGCAAGACCGTTTTATTAATGAAGTTGAAAAAAACATTGTTTTTTCTAGAGCCTGAAAAACTTTGTTTTTTACAACCCGAAAAATGATCGTGTGTACGCGGCATAACTTTGCCTAGTGCAGAGCACAACATTCAGTGCTGAAAGTAAACAGAGCAAAGAAACCTCCTTACTAAAATCCTGGCTTTTTATGAAAAGTTGAAGGTCTGTCAAATGCCAAGTTCTATTGCATGAGACTTCTGGAGATGGTTCCTCCAACTTCAATCTAGAATAAAGTTCCAGCATGAAAGAAACAAGTGACTTAATTGAGTCAGTATGTCGGGAAAAAAAAGACTATAAAACTGACTTCAGTAAACTGTTTTTCCCCCCTAAAAGAATATTCTAGTGGTTCAATTCAACATATATTTTTCCCAAAAGAAAATGAAATTAAGCACCATTTGATGAAACTTAAAGGAGTTGTAAAGGAAAAAAATGTTTTGCCTAAAATTAATGTCTGCCAGGTAGACAGACAGAATAGTGTAATGATTCTGTTAAAAAACAAGTAAATACCTATTAAATTCCTCCATCTATATCACCCCTGGCATTCTAGTTTCTGTTCTCTCATTCACTCCCTGGTTTGCATCGCTCGTTCATGTAAGAACTACATTTCCCATGATGAATTGCTGCACACCCAGTAATTCACACCTCCTTGAAATTTCTAACACGTAGAGAGCATGCTGCCGCACAGATGTAGTTCCCAGGAGGGAGTGAGCACGTTACTGACCACAGCAGTAAAGCCTCCCTTCACGGTGGTCAGCAAAATCAGACAAGCAGGAAGTGAACAGAACAGAGAAGAAATAGAGCAACTTCTGAGCAAAAACGAACAATGAGGAAGTGAAAAGAGGAATGTCTGCAGGTAAAGGATGCTTATTATGAAGAAAAAAAAATTTACGTTACAACCCCTTTAATTTTACATTTGAACTTATATTTTAATTTAAAACCTCACCTAACCTTAAAAGATTTTCTAGTATTGTAGTTAAACAATCATGGGTATATTTCACATCTTAAGAATTCTAAAACTGATTAAATTTGACTTTTGTACTTACACAATCTCATCATTTTGGAACTCCAGTTGGCCACAGGTATCCTCAAAGTCTTCTCCTCCACCTCTCGCAGTGCCCTCAATTGTTTTATATGGTACAATAACAGTTCCTCGAGCTCCAGATGTTCTCAATACTTTCACCTCCATAGTGCCGATGCTCTCACTGATATGACTAACGTGCTCCTCAAATGTAAAGATGCCTGCATGATCATCATCAAATATAGTAACTGTGGCTGTAGAGGGTGATCCAAGACATGCAAGAGATGCCACGTGATTAGATTCAAGGTTCACTTCTGTTGTCTCAGAGTTAATGCGCACATTGCTGAGGTGGACCAGGAAGTTTTCATCTTCTTCAAAAATGTCATCATCAATAATGCCAACCCTGACTTCCTTCTGTGTCTCACCAGGTTTGAAAACAACAGTCCCTTCAGTAAATTCATAATCTGAGCCTGCATTGGCAGTCCCATCTTCTGTTCTAAAATCTACGAATACTGTGTTGGTCAAATCACCACCTCGGCGAACAATGGTTAGAGCTACTGTTCCACAGTTCTCCAAGCACTGGTAAGTGGTCTGCTCAAAGAAAATCTTGCTGATAGGATCATTTTCCACAGCTTCATTGTTAACTTCGTGCATGCTGACTGCTTTCCTAGCTTGATCTGCTGCATGTCTCTTTAATATATTGCCAGCACCAGTCATCAAACGGGTGGCCTGGATGCGATAAAATGCTCTGCTTTTTTGCTGTTGACTCAAAACTTGATAGTTAGCCAACTCAATCAACTGTTCCATTTCCTTATCAGGGTGTTTTTGCTTCAGCTCCTTTAGAATCCTTGCCATATCCCTCCTAGCTTCTTCATCATCTTGGTCCTTCTCATCAACTTCCATAACTAATGAACCGTCAAGGAAGTTTTCTGTGTGTGAGTTGAGAGCTTTCCCATCCATCTCAATGTCTGCTTTGGATGATGGCCTTTCACCTTCTGTTTCAATGATCATTCCCCTTTGTTTTCCAGCACGATACCTTTTATAGACATACTTGTAAAACAACAACCTTCGGTCTGCAACCCAAGCAAACACTACACAAATTGGAAAAAAGAAAAAAGTGAGCAAACTTTCCCAGACTTCAACAACACCAGGTGAAAAAACGGACAAGATCATATATAGCCAAGTGTAGGCAAAGATGCTCCAAGCTGCAGTGACAAAAAAGACTCTGAGATGTTTTATCTTTCTTATTTCCCCATCAGGAACGACATAAACACAGAGAGCAATGATTATGAACATATTAAATGCAGCGCTGCCTACGATGGTACTTGGGCCAAGATCCCCAGCCTGAAAATTATGTCCACAGACTTCAATCACAGAAAGAAGAATTTCAGGAGCAGAGGAGCCAAGGGCCATAAGGGTCAAGTTAGAAACAGTCTCGTTCCATACCCTCACTGTTGTCTTTGTGGTTTCTCCATTGGGTTTCTTGATGGTTATCTCTTTTTCTTGCGATGTAATGACTTCAATAGAAGACATGAAACGATCAGCAATAATAGATACCCCTAGGAACATGTAGACCATGGCAACAAAGTACACTGTAGCTCTTGCAATTTTATCACCGTACGACGGATTCTGTGGTTCCCAAATTGGTAAGATGACTCCTTCCTTGCAAATATAGGTACCTTCACAGTTTCTAGTTTCATTGAAAACCTCCGGAACCAATGTTGTTTCACTATAAATTGTTCCTGCATGGCACAAAAGAGGCACAAGTGCAAGTAGATGAAATCTAGCAGGAAAGGTAGATACACTGCTTAATCCTAGCATAGGCATGGCTAAAACAGATGTCCTTCCAAACGTCTATAAATCTGAAATGACAAAAAAAAACAGTAAATTACTTTTTTTTTCTGAGAAAATACCAAAAATTCATTTTGTGGATCTGCTGCCTTTTATATAAACCACAGCATTTGAGTACAAAGAACAGTAGCAAATTTTATTTATCCACACAGCTCTATATGTACCCGTGAAAAGACCCTCATCATAACTAGTAGGCCTCATATTTATGCCTACTTTTTTTTTTTTTTTTTTACTAGAGGTGCATTAAGGTGACAATATTATTATAGACCCTATTGAATCCAGTCTTGCTGTCTTGCAGATCTACGCCGACGGCTGGGGTTTTTAGCATGCAATAGATCTATGTGTTCCATGTGCTTACATTTCCCTGCTGTGACCTGTGCCACCCTACCAATTCACTATTGTGTCACTGCAGTTCTGAAAGGACACACTAGTTATGTAATGGACGGTCAGTGTAAGCACTGTGGGGAGACGCAGGTATCTGACATACTTAGCAATTTCAGATTCTAAGCATTCTACTGGTGGGTGTAGATATAGTAGTGCAAAGCCTGGTGCATCCCCAGGTTCCAGGTTTTTTTTTTTTGTCAAAGCTTAGATGAACAAGCTAAAGTTACAAGCTGATTGGCCACCATGCACAGCTGCACCAGATTTTACACAGTCCAGTTTTGTAAATTCCTACAATTGTTTCTTAAGGCTAGGTTCATACTGCTGCGAATTCAAAATTGCGGAAAAATCGTGATTTTGCGGCTGCGTTTTTGCCGCGATTCGCGGCCACGGTTTCAGGGAATGCCAGTCTATAGAGCTGAATTTGCATCGCACATGGATCAAACTCGCACAGGACCCTTTTTTCCCGCAGCTTATATTCGCAAGGCATTGATGTGAATGGCACTAATGTTAAACTATGTAATTTAAATGACTTGCAAATTTGAGAAATCGCAACGGCTCAAATTCGCAATAGAATTCGCAGCAGTGTGAACCTAGCCTTAATGCACGGGAGTGACGTCACCGCGGGTCCGGCCAGTCACAGCGCCCGAGCCGCAATACCCGTAAGTCACTTCAGGAGAGATGGCGTCGACGGAGGTGGGAAACGAGGACCGCTGCGGGGGCTTGGATCTCAGGTAAGTAATTCATAATGAGCTAGTATTTTTTTGGGGGAAAAAAAACAAAAAAAATGGCGCCTCTGAGTATATATGATATGATTCATCTCTTTAGCCCAGCAACCGGATTTGAATGCAACTTACCTGTTCTCCATGTGAGTGGATGTTGTTGTTTATTAAATTATTCTTATGATATATACTCAGAGGCGCCCCCTTTCTTGTTTTTTTCCTAGTATACTGGAACCGGCTTTTGGTTTTCTTGGTGGCTGCTCTGACGGATACCCTGCCATATAGTTCTATGTGTGCATATATATGTGTATTCTTACCTTTGCCCTTGGACTATTGGGTACTATACTACTTGAGGTACCTGTGCTTTGCGCCTTTTTTACTTGTTTAGTATTTTTTTTTTTTTTTTTGCAGAGGGGTTACTTCATCTTTAACAAACACAGTTGCATTATCAATTGCCATTCATTAAGGTTTTTTTAATAAAACAATGCGCATAATAGTGATGATAGTAATCAATCAGAAAAATGGAGCTTGATTGCTGGTTGATTGTTATAAGTTAGTGCAGACCGCGTATTACTTTTGGCTTTAATAAATAAACCTCCTTATCTAATTTTGACTATAAACCACAATGTACCAAAACAAACTAAAGCAATTATATTGTAATGGCTATCCACATTTTTAAGGTTTAAAAATGTATTTGATATTAGAAATGGCAAAATAAATTGTATTCACTTAGAGAAATATTTTTACACTGACAACAAGAAAGTATTATTGTATTTTCCCGTCTGTACATCCAAACATGAAAAAATTGCTTCATTAAACATGCAGGCTAGAGAACCACAACTAAATATTGTGGTTTGAAAACATTACACAGCCAGAAAAATGAATATGTGGTGTTTTCAGTATTAATATGGCAAATCTAGCTATAATATACCTGTTTATAAAATGAAAAGGAACAAAACACGTAAAGCAGAATTCCAGTCAAAAATAATAATATTAGTAATAATCAGGGCTTTTTTTCTCAGCGAATAGGTGCAGGAACTCCCCCCTATTGAGTCACTACTTGTCTCCGCCCCTAACCACCCCCGAGCACCATCTCTTGGTTACACCCCCTACCTGCCTCTCAGTACTGAGAGTACAGAAGTAAGTAAAATTGCACACTCCCTCAGCAACAATGGACTGCCCATTACAAAAAATCACCCCTGCAACAATAGACCCCCAGCAACATCAACAGATTTCCCAACAGTCAGCAACAATAGACCCTCCCGCAGCCAGCAACAACTGACCACCTGCAGCCACAATAGACCTCCTCAGCAACAATAGACCCCCCACAAAAATAGATTCCCCAGCATATCCCAGTACCACTTGCCATCACATACATTCAGTCCTGAAGGTGCCGGAACTGCGTTCCCCCACGTTCCCGCTGAAAAAAAGCCCTGGTAATAATAATAAAAACAGCCTTTTTTGTGATATCAAGCTTTAACCCAGAGATTTCCCTGGCAGTACTTTTTACTGTCACTAGATGTCCTTGGTCAGCAAGTATCATTCATCCAATTTTCTCTGAGCCCAGTTCATCCTGGGTCAGCCAGGTCAACCTGTGACAGGACAGTGATGTGCTCATCTCTTTGTCACTCTGCTTTCTCCTCCTATCAGCTTGCTTCTTTATCAGCACTGAATGGCTCCTTGTACTGCTTCTTTTGGTCACTCTCCAGCCTTGCTGTATAAGGACTGCAATAGGCTACTAGGTCAAATTCAGGCACTTACACTGCTTGCATTAAAATGAAACTATTGATGTATAAATGAATGCATAGCTGCATTAATGCATTGTTCATTTTGTGTAATTGATTTGTGTCTTTTACACTTGCTTACAGTTCAGCTTTAAAGTATATGTAAACCCTAACTGAATGGCATTTAGTTTGCTAAATTACTGTGTATCTAAAACTGTCATTTTTTTTTAAATATATGTACTTGTGTCCTCTTTTTTTACCCTTTGTTGTGTGTCATTATTGCTGAACTCTTGAAACCTCTTTGCAGCCACTTCCTGTCTACATTCAAGGCTGGAGACTGCATAACATTTTTCAAGTTAGGTTTCCTAATGAGCAAACAGTGGACAATTGTTGCATAATTAATGTGTTTTTTCGAAAAGACCAGTCTTTATCAGAAGCTTTGTGGGGTTTCACTTGTAGGGGTGAAATCTGTGTTAGTTACTCCTGAACTCTACTCTGTGAATTACATACTACTGACCCCTGCACTCTGCTTTTCTTACTTGTGACCTATGATCCCTGTTACATATTATTGGCCTATACTTTCTGCGTTTTTCACTCCTGACCCCCTGCACAGTGCATTACATTCTTCTGATCCCTGTACTCTGCATTACTTATACTGACCTCTGCACTGCGCATTACATATTACTGACCTCTGTTTTACATACTACCAACATCCAAACTCTGTATCACTGACCTCCTGCATGGTATGTTACATACTACTTGACCTCTGAACTCTGCATTACATACTACTGACCTCTGGAATCTGAGTTACTACTGACCCCTGAACTCTTCATTACTGAAGGGTAGTGTCAGGAAAATTGCTGAAAATCTAAAAACAGTGGAAGCTTGAGAAGGTGTTACATAAGCGGCCCTGAGACCTTGTTACATCTGGGTGCTTGGGACTAGATTACACCTGGATCCCTAAATGTCTTAAAAACTCATAGGCCCAAATTCAGAAAGGACTTGCGACGGCGCAGCGCCATGTACGCCGTCGTAAGTCCTAATCCGAGCCGTCGTATCTATGCGCCTGATTCTTACAATCAGTTACGCATAGATATCCATTAGATCCGACAGGCGTAAGTCTCTTTTTTTTTCTGACCGCTAGGTGGCGCTTCCGTCTAATTCCGCGTTGAGTATGCAAATTAGCTAGATACGCGAATTTCCGAACGTACGCCCGGCCGACGCAGTAAAGTTACAACGTTTACGTTAGGCTTTTCCCGGCGTATAGTTGCCCCTGCTATATGAGGCATAAGTGTGGTGTACCAATGTTAAGTATGGCCGTCGTTCCCGTGTCGAAATTTGAAAAAGTTACGTTGTTTGCGTAAGTCGTCCGTGAATGGGGCTGGACGTCATTTACGTTCACATCAAAACCAATGACGTCCTTGCGGCGTACTTTGGAGCAATGCACACAGGGAAATTCCACGGACGGCACATGCGCCGTTCGGCAAATACGGATACGCTACGCCCGTTACGCCCGCACAAAATTACGCCGCTGACTGTGAATCTGTCCCATATTATATAGTACTATATATAATACGAGTGGATGAAGTCTGTCCTTTTGTTACACAAAGCCACTGTTTTTTTATTGTACAGCATTGCAACCTTGGGCACTGTGCAGGCCAATTGCTGGCTTCATAACAATCGCTGATGTCATTGGTTGATTAGGAGGACGTCAAATGTCTGCATCCTTATTTTCCCATTCTCTTCCTCTCTCCATCAGCACTGGGGTGTTAGCGAGGGAGAGAAACAGAGAGGGGAGAAACATTGGAATACTATTCAGTACCAGTGTGCAAAGCTCTATGTATGCATATGTAAAACAGGGGTGTCCAACCATTTGACCTTCCTGGGCCACATTGGAAGAAAAGGAATTGTATTGGGCCACACATAAAATACACCAACAATAAGGAAAGCTGATAAGCAAAAGTCAGGCAGATCACAAGTTAACGATCACTAATACACATAATGTACTTTTCTGAGTAATAAAAGCTGCCAGTTCCAACTTTTCTTTATTCAAAAGTTCAAATAAAGTCTTGGCTGCATTTGGGTTATAATTAGCCATAAGGCACAACCTAGATCATATGCTGATTTCGGCTTTGTAGCACTTCTGCTGGTTCACATACAGAAATCACAGCAGGACAAATGGCCCAGGAAAGTCATGACATAAATAGCAAACTGATTTCTACACAGGCAACATAAGGAGACTTTAAACCGGGGGTCCCAAACATTTGGCTCTTCTAGCTGTTGCAAAACTACAAGTCCCATGACGCATTGCAAGGCTGACAGTTAAAAGCATGACTCCCACAGGTAGAGACATGATGGGACTTGTAGTTTCGTAACAGCTGGAGGGCCACCAGTTTGAGACCCCCTGCTCTGAACTATTTTATCAAGTCTGTATTCTTAAAGCGGTTCTCCACCCTAAAGTGAAGTCCCACTGATCGGAACCCTCCCCCCCTCCGGTGTCACATTTGACACCTTTCAGGGGGGAGGGGGGTGCAGATACCTGTCTAAAGACAGGTATTTGCACCCACTTCCGGCCCGGCATTCACGGGCAAAAGACGGGCATTTAGTCACACCCCGTCGCCCCCCCCCCCCCCCGTTGTGTGCTGGGAACACTCGGCTCCTAGCACACAGCGGGAGCCAATCGGCGGGCGCAGCGCGACTCGCGCATGCGCTGTAGGGAACCGGGCGGTGAAGCCAGAGCACTTCACTTCCTGGTTCCCTCACCGTGAATGGAGGGGGGAGCAGCAGGGTGACGAGCGATCGCTCGTCCTCTGCTGCGGACGCCGCTGGACTCCAGGACAGGTAAGTGTCCTAATATTAAAAGTCAGCAGCTGCAGTATTTGTAGCTGCTGGCTTTTAATATTTTTTTTCCAGGGAACATCCGCTTTAACTCAAAGTCCCTTCGATTGGTCTCAGCCTTCTCCAAATTCCTTGTTATTGCTGCTGTGTGGGGAGGTGCAGCTTGGTGCAGTGGCAGTAATTACACAGACTATGGCTGCAGAGAACAGAACTTGCATTAATGCAGAATCCAGTAATTCACAACAAACCTGGCGGGAAGGCACCAGACCAGAAATGCTCACAGCAAGCAAAAGTATGTGCGACAGCATCTGTCCTGAGGGGCGGAATGTGGCCTGGTCAGTCTGGACCCAATTGGGGAGGTCTCCAGGTAGGATGTCTTTATCCTTTTCCTACTCATCAAGAACCTCTTCCTGCTGCTAATCACTGACCCTGTCAGACATGTAACCTGTCCATACACTAACCTCACATAAAAACCTGTGAGCCTGGGCCTTAAAGGGGTTGTAAAGCTTTGTGTTTTTTCACCTTAATGCATCCTATGCACCTTGCACTCTTGCACCTTTGTTCCTCTTGACTTCCTCTCCCCTACAATGCCACTGTGGTTGAGCACCAACTTCAGTGGAGAATATAGACTGCACCTGCCTACAGCTGGGATCTGACTTCCTCTTAGATGGTGGCTACATTTGTTCCCAATGGTGCCACTGCCACTGTAGGAATGTAGCCTCCCTCTCTTGCTTGGCCCCAAGATGGCCTAGAGACTATTGACCATAAAAGTGCAGTGCATAGCACAGTGCTCATGACCACAACTAACATGCACTGCTTTTTTAAAGCAAAAAAAAACAAGGTGGTGAGGAGAGGTTGGAATCTCAAAGACTATGCTACCAGGAGGCAGAAAAGCACAGCCAATTTCATGACAAATAGAATACAGAGCAATTACATAGTGAATACATATGCATTATTTAGGCAGACAGGATATCATTTAGTGTCACTTTAAATATATCCTTTTGTATCTAATTCTGAAAGATAAGGACACAATAGAGGTGTGGTTAAAGGGCAGAAGGGCATCTTGCCTGGAAAAGTTTTGTAATAAAAAAAAAACAATAATTTACTCACCCATTACGTAACCCATACAATGACATGCAGGTAATTACTACCAGGGCACTACCCTCTCCTCCCACTGCTAAGTATAGTCATATCTGCTGATTTATTATGAATTATGGAAATTTTACCTGGTGAACTCCTATCTCTATAAGGAACTTTTAAACCTGCCACAAAGGACAAACATTTTTATTTTCGCTGATGTACAGCCAAAGCTTTCATCTACTCTCTAGAATAGTTTACAAATATTATACATCGTAAGATACCTTTAATGTGCTTTAAAATGCATGTCTATTCCACAGGCTTCAAGCCAATTCACTAAAGACATCCAAGGCATATATTTCCCAAATTATAACAAGCTTTCTTTTCTTTATTTTCCTTTAAACAAAAATCTCATGTGAGGATGGTATTTGAATCCAATTTATATTATATACATATGGAGTGTACAATTTTCTACTTAAGAAATTCTTTCTTTTATAATTTTTTTAAAAGATCTCCATTCCACCATGATGGATACCTTCACTGGCCCATAGTGAGGCTTTCTAGGTAGGAGAGGTGCAGTCACCAAGGAGTTATATGTAGCAAAGAGCAGATATCGCTATCCTCTGTAAACCACAAAGTTACAGCACACCACGGCCCCCAATTTATCACCCATTCATAAAATGCAGTCTGTAGTTTTGGTGTGTTTAGGAGTTCTCTCTACTAAAAGTGACAATGAGTGAGTTGAAAATGTTGCCTAGTGTAATGTTTTAAAACATAGCTGCCCCTTTAAGAAAGTGTAAACACTGAACCGTAGAAAAAATCGAATGTAAAGGTGTTGGCGCTAAAAACATCAAACATTTCAGTGTGAACAATATTGAGAAAAAGCAAGTAATGATAAAAGCAAATAAATATATAAAGTCCAAAAGTGACAATCTCAACACCATAAATATCGTATTTATCAGCATTCAACACGCACAGGCGTATAACACGCACCTTCATTTTAAGAGGGAAGTTTCAGGAAAAAAACGTACATTTTTAAATAAAGAACTTTGAAGCAAAATAAGGGTCAGTGCCCATCAATGCAGCCTCAAAATTGCCCATCAATGCAGCTTGACCAATGCCCATCAATGCAGCTTGATCAATGCCCATCTGCAGCCTCACCATTGCTCATCAATGCAGCTTAATCAATGCCCATCTGTAGCCTCAAAATTGCCCATGAATGCAGCTTGAGTAATTCCCATCTGCAGCCTCCCCATTGCCATGAATGCAGCCTGATCAATGCCCATCTAAGGGAGGGGGCCAGGATGAGCGCCATCAGATTACATACAGCGAGAATCTCCTATTTACTCGGCAGCCTCTTTAATACATAGTCCCGCTTCCTTGACCGGCTTCTATGATAGACAGAACACTGGTCCAATGCCAGCCCAGGAGACGGAACTTCCTATTACAGAGGCCGCTGAGTAGACAGGAGATTCTCGCTGTATATTATCTGACGGTGCTCCTCTTGCCCCCCTCCCTGTGTTCTCCGAGGCAGCCCAAATTTCAGTATCGGTGTATAACACGCACACACTGGGCCAGATTCAGGTACATTGGCGCATATTTGTGTCGGGCATAGCGTATCTAAGATACACTACGCCGCTGTAACTTACTTTTCTTTTCGAATCCTCAAAGAATTTGTGCCGTAAGTTACGGCAGCGTAGTGTATCTTTGGCGGCGTAAGGGCGCGGAATTCAAATGGATGTGATGGGGGTGTGTTTTATGTAAATACGTTGTGACCCGACGTAAACAACAATGCTCGAAATTAAACTGGAACAAGCCAATGTTTATGACGGTGACGTCATTCTACGCAAATCCCTGTTCGCGAACGACTTACGCAAACAACGTAAAAAATTCAAAATTCGAGGCGGGAACGACAGCCATACTTAACATTGAGTACGCCACCATATAGCAGGGGTAACTATACGCCGGAAAAAGCCAAACGCAAACGACGTAAAAAAATGCGCCGACCGGACATATGTTCGTGGATCGCCGTAACTAGCTAATTTGCATACTCGACACGGAATTCTACGGAAACGCCACCTAGCGGCCGCCAAAAACATGCACCTAAGATCCGATGGCGTACTAAGACGTACGCCTGTCGGATCGATCCCAGATGCAGTCGTATCTTGTTTTGTAGATACAAAACAAAGATACGATGCAGGAACTTTAAAATTACGCGGCGTATCAATAGATACGCCGGCGTAATTCTTTTGTGGATCTGCCCCACTATTTGCAAGCGATTTGCAGGGTGAAAAAGTGAGTGGTATACGCCAATAAATACAGTAAATAAATGTGAATGAGTGATCATGAGGTAGATGGCAACTAACCAAAGGTGTCTGGCCACTTTTTACAGTAGGTCAAAATGCACTTAGATTGTGTAAACTGATTGTCAGAAGTGGGATTTGAGCCCAGCCTTGATTTGGAGACAAGAACACCCACGCAATGTGAAAAACAGCTCTTAAGAAAGGCAACATTAGACCGCTAGACCATCCTGACAAGACAGTCATTATCACATCTTCCTCCCTCCCTCCACTCTATTCAATCTAAGCACTTGACAAAACCTTAAAGACTTGTGACAGGACATGGAAGAAACTTAAATTTAAAATTCATTTTTAATGTAGGAGCTTCAAGTTAGGTGGTGGGACCAGGGTTGCAAAAACCTGTAGTTCTGCTTTTCATTTTACTTGCAAATGGCTTTCCATACTATGCACAATACAACATGCAAAGTACAGTATAGTATGGGTGTCTGGCTAGCTGGCTAGTTTTTGAGAAACATAGAAAGAAGAAGTTGTGAAAAGTTGTGTACAGCAATGATAAGGAAATGTGGTTTCCCTGCCACATGATTGTGACCCAGGCTTTATAAGACTGGGACTTGTATATGAAAACTGGAGGACAGCAAAGTGGTGGTACCAAATACATCAACCAATCTTTCTGCAGCAGGACAAAACTGGGAAAATAGAGCAGCTAACTGGTTACTAACAATAACACCTCCTCTTTTTTATTATTTTATCTGAAGTTGATTGTTTTCCTGTAAACTGCACCAGCTTCAACCTATCCATAACAGTTCTTGAGTGTTCTATTAGCTTTCAATAGGACTAATCTACCACTTGTGGAAACAATAGTTTTCCAGATGAGTTGCCAAATATTCAAACTGTTATAGAAACTGATTGAAGATACCTTCCAAAGGACACTACAGTGGGCTTGATTGTTGGTCATGTGAAAGTAGCCAACAATAGAAACTGTGTTTGTGTCAGGAACCAGCAGCAGAGATGGTAAGATCTGCGTGACTACACTCAGGAAACTGGGACCAGACTGTGTATGTTTTAAGTGAGATTTATTTACAGTAAAACAAAATCCTTCCAAACACCAGCACATGGTAAACATGAAAATATAAGTGAACCAAAAAACTGTGGCTGAATACCTGACCAATAACTAACAAACATAAGTCTAACTAACTATATATAACACACCAAATGGGGAATTTCCGAAAAGCAGAAGAAAACTGGAGGTGCAGGAATCAGATGGGAAGGGGAACCAAAACTGGGATCAGGAACAAGGGGCAGCAGTATATAGGGTTCAGTGAACAAGGCAGGAGCAAGATCAGGGTAATGGCTACCAGTATATGGCAGCAAGCAAAACACTGGAGCGCCAGAGTAGGGGAGGACCTAAATACTCTCCCAGCAGCCAACATCAGGTGGGGAAACACCCACTGCTGGATATGGTCACTACAACCTTCCGCTCTGAGAATAACAGTGCTATCAGCAGATGATCCAGGTCCTGACAGTGTGTGTGTGTGGGGAAGAAAAATAATGTAAAGCTTAAAACTTGTTGGCCACTTGTAGGTAGCATCTTGCTTTCCTATTTTCCACTGAAATGTGCGTCAGCAATTGTACTGGAGTTTACCAATTACTTGAATCTATGGGCCAACTAATAATCCTTTGTGAATAGAGAGACAGTTCACTGTTGGACAGAACTGCATTTTGCATACGTGTTAGTTTAAACCACGAAAGCAAAAATGGTGAAGCAAAGCCAAACACAAACAACACATTTGGGCCAAAAAGTTAATTTTCTGTTTAGCTGGAATTCCTCATGAAATACAAAATAGGATGGCTTATATAATTTATCTGATTGTCAGTTTTTGTGTGGTAATGAGAACATAAAAGAAGAAAATCCAGTTTAGCACAGTGTGTTCTTTAAGTGACAGCAATGAATTATGTAAATTAGCCATGTGTTTTACCTGAACTTTACACCATAACTCTTAAGCAAACAGCGGTGTCATAACTTGCTCAGTACACATAAATTCCTTCATATTAACCTGTTAAGTATGCTGGTTATGAGTGAGAATATATGGAGCCTTATACTCCAGTTTTTCTCACAAAAGCCAAACAAAAAATGTTCAAGTCTTAAAGGACTGGAGACAAATCCAGAGTTATGTATGTAACACTAAAAAAATAAAAGAATTTTCAAACTGAACAGCATAACTCAGTAAGAAAATGAATTACGCAATGATAACGCAATGATAATAGACACAAATATGACTGAGCAAAGCTTGAGAAACCCACACTCAAGGCTTAGGGATTCCTAAGGAGACTTTGAGTAGACTACTGACTTAACATGAAAAATGCAATGTTATCCCCGGAGGAAACTATGCTGATCTTCCTGGTTGAATGATGGCCATTTTCTGAGAACTCAGATTGTTATAAATCTGGGGGGGGGGGGGCTGCATCATCAAGCCATCCTGGACTCACTTGTGAGTAAGTACAAAGGACTGCCCACCTCCACCGCAGGGAGGAAAGAAATAGGATCCCAGGACTTTATATTACCGCCCACAATACAGATGGATTTAAAGCGCAGGTCCACACAGAAAGTGAACCTCCATTTTTCTAAACCCCCCCCCCCCCTGGTGTCACATTTGGTACCTTTTAGGGGAGAGGGGGGTGCAGATACCTGTATAATACAGGTATTTGCACCCACTTCCGGGAATAGACTCCCATGGGAGTCACTCCCCTTCCCCCCCGCACTGTCTTCTAGGAAACACACTTGTCCCAGGAGACAGCGGGGACCATTGAGCTCATGTTTCTGTATTATGCAGTTACCAACACATGTGCTTATCCGAATGGCCACTGGCATTGGAAATTCGACCAACAAACTATTCCCAAGATTAATCATTAATTGATAGATGTCACAGGGACCTAGATATACAGTACACTGCATGCCTTTTCATCCCTTTTGGACTTATAAGTAACCCATGGACAGTTTCTCCAATCTCAGCCATGTTTCTTTTCCATTTTTATTAATGGTTTAGATATTGAATTTTAATTTTTTTTATGGCAAATCTTTTTTTTTCCCCTTTAGAATAAAGTAGGGAAATGTAAGAACCCCTTTCAGGATTTTATTTCAGCCCTTTGTCCCTACTAGGGAGCTTCATCCTCTCTGTTTGCAATGATGACTATTGTCAAGTTGACTAAAAGTAAGAATTTTGAGATGTCACTGAAGCAAATTACGTATAGGACACCTGTTCTAGTGTGAACTGTTTAAAACAGACTTTCACTCAAAAGTGAAAATACCGCTCATCTTCCTTCCCTCCCCGCCACTAACACATTTGTGGTGTTTTTTGTTTTGTTTTTGTTTGCCAGGGAGTGTGTACCTTTTGTAACAGGTTCCCATGCCCACTTTCTCAATTCTTGCCTAGGCGAGAATGACATCTGCTTGGGAATGCCCCCCTCCCCCAGCCTCCTGGGACACATCACATGTCCCAGGGGGTCAGGACCAGTCCTGTAGCTCTACCAGCATCTTATGTATATACAGTGGGGAGCCAGCTGTAAGACATCAAAAAGTCTCAACTGCCTCCCACATTCAAGGTGGTGGCACTGGAAATTGGAAGCCTGGCTAACAATGGGAAGACAGCAGTGGACATCATGGGCTGGTAAATGTTTGTTTCCTAAAAGTCAGCTGCTATAGTATTTGTAGTTGCTGACTTTTCTTTTTTTCTTAAGCAAGATTGAAGTTCCTCTTTACGAGAGCATTTCCTTTTGAGAATAGTCTCTAGCCTAATGTAGTGTCTTAAGACACAACATGAAGAAAAAAACACAGACAGAAAATAAATCTAACAGGGGTCAAAGTCCAAAGTAAAAAAAAAAAAACTATGGCTTCAGATACAGCATACCCCAAGTGTTTATTTTAGGGGGGGGGGGGGGAATCTCAGGTTTAGGTTTAGCCAAAGAGCTAGGTAAAGGTTAGGGCTGTTTTTTTCTTTTTGATATTATTGTGCTAAAGCCACACAATCAGTGCTAGGTTCCTGATTTATTTTTATTATTTCTGTCTATTGTATTACTACGCGTATGACTAGTTCCATTTAGGTATATTTAAACCTAATTGTTGCTGCTGGACTAAAGCTGACAATAAATGTGTAGAATTTCAAATGAAAATTCTTAGGAAAATAAGGTTCTAAGAAAATGAGTTTGATTTTCGAATCAATAGTGGGTTAAATCAATGTTCCTTTTCAACCACAGTGATAAGAAAATTCAAAGGAGCAGGATGGAAACGTTTTCTCAAACGAGTGAATTTCTTTTACCAAAAACTTTATTGGAGAAAAATAGTATGGCACTTACCGAACTTGGTTCTGACACACACAGTGAAGGTTATAGTCATGGTTAAAACATAACGTATGCATGGAGGGGTTGTTTGAGTCGTATAGGAGCACCAGTAAGTGCATAACACAAAAATACATACAAGAACATGACCTGATGAACATAGGGATTAAATTGGACATGAGATACAAGGTAACTTGTAACCATGTCTTTTAGTGTTCAGCCAGTGATTTTGAACATTAAAAGTCAATAAGCTAAACTGATATGACAAATAGTAATCAGGTATCGTACAAGAGGGTCATGTGGCTGTGGGTTTGGAGTGAAGAGAAAATAGAAAAAAAAGGGGTGGGGGATTGCCGCTCAAACGAGAGGGGAAGAATGGGGAAGATACCCCAGGGGCAGGTTAAAAAAAAGACAGGAAGGAGAACTGATAGAATGCTAGCTAAGGGGACTTTGTAATAAGGGACATCAGTCTGTTCCCAAAAGCTAGGAGGGGTGGGGGGATATACTATAAGCTCCTGGGTTATAATAAGAGCAGCCGCGTAGTGAATCAAGTGACTGATTGCTAATCAAGCCAGGGTTGCCATATGGAAAGGAATTTGTCATGTTTATAATCCGGTAACTAAGGGTAGTGGATTTTCACACCCGCATAACTCCCAACTGTCCCTGATTTTGAGGGACTGTCCCTGATTTGAAATAAAGTCCCTCCTTCCTCCACATTTGTCCCTCATTTTGGTTTGATCTAAAAAAAAATGCACGTTTATTCATCTTTCAAAAGGTGTTTCCCAATACTAAACCTTTCATACAATTTCTTAATTGCTGCATTGTAAATTTCGAAAGCCAATATAGAGGAATAGTAGTGGTAAAAGAAAAAGCACTTGTGGGTTTAACTAATATATTTTTTGGTATAACTTTCCACTAAGGAGGCTTGTCTTGGTATGTATGTCCTATGCCTACATACTTTTGATAATAGGTGTCCCTCATTCACACCCCAAAAAGTTGGGAGGTTTTTCCAGAAATTAATTTGTGTAACCAAAAGATTCATGTTATACACTCTGATCCACAGGCGACGCTCCACTGGATAGGACCACCATATGTAAAACATGTTTCGTCAACCCCACAGCCCGAAAGCAAGAGGATGTGCAATTAGTGCCTCCGGGAAGGAACTTTGTATACATTTTCAAGGGATTGTAGGTTACAACAGCATTTCGAAGTGGCTTGCTAAATTGACGCCCAGCAAGTGGGTCTCTTTCAGATCTAATTTTCAGCGGGACGCAATAAGATGGCATATCATTGGAGATGTGACGCCTAATAATAGCTTAAATCAGGGATAAGGCCACTTTGATGAATGTGGTCACAGCTGAGGGAAGCCTGTAAATGTTTTCGGAAAGGTAAGATTCCGAATCAGTGTCTCAACAAAGTGACATAGATGAAGGTAGCGAAAAAACTCACTCAGGGGAAGATGATAAGATCTAATGAATGAATTTCTAACAGTATATTTGTTTTTTGTTCCGTAAAGTCCATTCTCTCCAAAATCAAATGTTAACTACTTCAATAATGGGCACTTTCGCCCCCTTCCTTCCCAGACCAATTTTCAGCTTTCAGCACTCTCGCACTTTCACTGTACCCAAATTAAATGTTTATCATTTTCTTCACACAAATAGAGTTTTCTTTTGGTGGTATTTATTCACAACTCCGTTTTTTAATTTTTGCGAGATAAGCGAAAAAAGAGCGGAAATTTGGGAAAAAATATATATTTTCTTCTTTTTATTTTAAA
This sequence comes from Rana temporaria, assembly GCF_905171775.1. NCBI lineage: Eukaryota > Metazoa > Chordata > Amphibia > Anura > Ranidae > Rana > Rana temporaria. The sequence goes on from NC_053492.1 coordinate 388,237,046, forward strand.
AGAAATCCAAAAAAACAATTTTTTTCATAAATTTAAGCCAAAATGTATTTTGCAACATGTCTTTGGTAAACAAAATCCAGTTAACTGTATAATAATTGGTTTGTGTGATCACAGACAGATGTACACAGATGATCATGTACAGATGTGCGCAGGTGATCATGGACAAATGTGTGCAGATGATCAATTGGGACATATGATTTTTCCAGTTACATATGTGGGGGACAGGTGTTATTACTGTGTGGGGACAGTGTTTTGGGAACACTATTTTGGGGACATTGTACGGGTGACACAAGCGCATCGGGATCGCGCCACTGCACGGGCACGTGGGCGCGCAATCCCCCTCCATCTGAGGGACGTTCCTGAATGTCCAGTCAGAAGGAGGAAGCGCCCACCCGGCCGTATATATGCAGTGGATGTGTTTAAATACAAACAAAATCTTTCATACAACATTTGAATATTCTGTGAATTTTCCTATGAATTCTCTTTTCCTATGAATTTTCATTCTAATATCTATCCATCTATGGCTAGCTTTAGAATTAAACTTAAGTTCAACTCATACACAGTTTACCATATCAGACCTCATGTACAAAACGTTTGTAAAATAAACTGTCTGTGTTGAATGTGTTCCCAGTACAGACAGTCGCATTTTTAATTATCTTATGTGACTTGCGTTAGAAGAAACGCAGACAGAAACTGGTTGTTGCTGGCAACGCAAACAACTTCAGATGTTTTGTACAGAAGGTCTTATGACCTCCAAAAATAATGGCACTGCCACAATACTATAAAAGCTGGAATAAACAATACAAAGAAAGGCATGCCATTTTAACCCAGCAACTTTGTAAGCTGCTTAATCTTAAAAAATGTTATTATAAAAAGGGAGTCCCTGTGTTTGGTCTCCTAGCTGTGATTTATTGCAAGAATGTCTGTTTTTTTTTCCTGCATAAGGAGTCAGAAGTATGCTCACAAAATACACTCAAGTCTGTTGCACAGCAACTAATCTTACATCCTTGGGGCTGCAAAAAGAAATATGTATCTTCCTCTTGTCTCTCTTTCTTTTACAAACTGTGCCAGACTCAAATTCATCCCATGTTAAGTCACCTTCCCCATCTGCTGCATACACTTCCATTAGCATGCTTTCCAAGCTCCAACTGTATATCTCACAAAATTACACGAAGGGGCTGCAGAGGATGGAAATAAGCGCCAAGTACGTTGAACCCTTTCAAGATCCTAATGTTTTTAGTCTTCTATATTCAGAGCTTCAATTATAAGACTTTTTTTTTTCAAAAACACAAGTGGTCTTCCTCTCTTTCATTATAGAAATGAGTAGTTTGAGGTAAACTTGCTTAAAGCTGAACTTTTTTTATGCTGCCCTTGTAAAAGATAGGGGTTCACTGTGTTTGCATTGACAATATGATTTTTTCCTTTACTTACTATTGCCATATCTTGAGAAGACTTCTAGTTTAAATCTGGGTGGCTTACTGGTTAGCACTTCTACCTTTTAGTTGTACTAGGGTCCTTGGTTTGATTTGCTAACTTAACACTACCTGCTTGGAATTTGAATGTTTTCCCTGTGCTTGCTTGGGTTTCCTCCCATACCCAAAAGACATGTTGGTGGTTTATTGTCCCAGGTATGTATGCAATTAAAGAGGAGGTCCGGAAATTTTTTTTAAAAGCCAGCAGCTACACATACTGCAGCTGCTAGATTTTAATAAATTGACACATACCTGTCCTGGAGTCCAGCGATGTTGGCAGTAGGGTTCCCGGCGTGAAGCCAAAAGGCTACACTGCCGCCGCCATTGCGGGTAAGGGAACCCGGCAGTGTAGCCTTTCGTCTTCACGCCAGGAACCCTACTGCGCCGGGAACCCTACCCGCTCCTCTCTCCTATTAGCCCGGCAGCCAGGGAAGGAGGAGGAGGAGGGAGCCCCGCGGTGACATCACTGCTGCATCACGGCCGGACTCCCGGAAGTGGGAAAGGATACCGGTCAAAGACAGGAGGAATCCGATGAGCGGAAGTTCCACTTTAGGGTGGAGCTCCGCTTTAAGATCTTAAGTTCCTTGAGGCTAGGGTCTGATGTGAATGAACAATATATATTGAATGAACAATATATAAAGCACTGTGTGAATTGCCAGATCAAAATATGTAATACTAAATGAAAAATAAATATTAATAAAGGTTCCTATGATCTGGATTCTGCAGGATCGTTATAACAAGAGCTATATAAACATACTGTACATCAGGTGTCTCAGACTAGCCGCCCTCCAGCTTTTGCAAAACTACAAGTCCCACGAGGCATTGCAAGGCTGACAGTTACAAGCATAACTCCCCACAGGCAGAGGCATGATGGGACTTGAAGTTTCACAACAGCTGGAGGGCTGCCAGTTTGAGACCCCTGCTGTACATGCTTGTTTCTATGGAAAGGGAAGGGAAGTACGCTGCTGATACATCCAGTGTTGAACAGGGTAAAAAACATCAAGCTGCTGGGAAAAGAGCCTTCCTAGCTGATTGGGCTTCACCCTCGGAAATATGGGTTAAGGCAAACTGGGGAAGCCCTAGAGACCAATGGTCCTTGATCCAACCTTTAATCACCACATTAGATGTTGTAGGCACCTTAAAAGAGAAGTTTGGTAATCTCAAAAAAAAAAATGAAATCATACTCACTTAGATGAGTAAAGAAATCATACTCACCTAGGTGACTGCAGCACTGAACCAAGCTGCAGCTATATCCTGCCACCTTTGAGAAAAACACAGCTGATCGCTCATCTCTTTGGGCCAAATCCTCAAAAGAGATACGACGGAGTAACTGCTGTTACTCCGTCGTATCCCTGGTCCTAACTATGGAACTGATCCACAGAATCAGTTTCCCATAGTTAGGACGAAGATCCGACATGTGTAATTGAATTACACTGTCGGATCTTAGGATGCAGTACCGCATCCGCCGCTGGGGGCATTTCGCGTCGAAATGCCGCCTCGGGTATGCAAATTAGGACTTACGGAGATCCACAAAGCTTTTCAGCTTAGTTTTTTCCCCGTAAGTTTTATTTTGCAAACGCAAAATTAGGGCTGCTTTTACAAGGTGTAAACTGTTTACACCTTGTAAAAACAGACCTTTCTTGCTCGCGACGCGATTTTTTTTAAATTTAAAAAAAAAAATTTGGCGCTGTATCTTTTTTTTTACCCGACGCAACTTTATTGTCCCGTCGCAATCCACAAAGCCCGACGTAACGTAATTTTGCGCTATGCACGTCGGGAAAATTACATCACGAGCATACATACGCAGTACGGCCGGCGCGGGAGCGCGCCTCATTTAAATGGGAATCGCCCCCTGGAGAAGAGGAACGCCTTGCGCCGGCCCGATTTAAGTTACACCGCTCAAAATTTCTAGGTAAGTGCTTTGTGGATCGGGCACTTAGTTAGAGATTTTGCGGCGGTGTAACTTAAATGGAAAAAGTTACGTTGCGCCGGGTTTTTGAGGATTAGGCCCACTGTCTTCAACCTGCAGACAGATGGTGACTGTCAGTCACTGATTCTCTGCTCTGCCCCTCCAGTGCTCACTGGAGTGCCAGGCTGTGCAGGTGGTGGGAGAGGCTGAGCCAGCTGCTGGTCCAGGCTTCTGTGTGGATCCTGACCATATGGTTGGCATCTTTACAGAGCCTGGTCTGGGCCTGCAACGTCAAGCGGGTTTTACCTGTTGGCTGGAAACGCGTCACAGAAGTGCAGAACTAACTGCACTTCTGTGACCCACAGGAGAAGTATAGTCATAAAAACTTTGGCCAAACATCTTCTTTAAAGACATTTTCACAATGTGTTAGAATCCTCTTCATATTTGGACAAGGTTACACTTCTATTTCTGTTTCAGGCTCATGTTGTCAAACCTTTCCCTTTGCATTCAAACACAGACCTGTTCAATCACGTGTTTGAACTCAAACCACAGCAAAATGCCCAGTCCCTGATATTATAAAGACTAGTGAAGAATTTGTAAAAAAAATTGTACTTGAATTTGGCGCATGCTGGGTGCTTTTAGAATGCAGGCAAGACACTCTGGCAAAAATCTGTCTGTGCAAGTTTTGCCCTATGTGTGCCAAAAGAAAGTTGGCCTTAATTAGCTTTACATTCATTCAGTGCAAAGGGGTTGATTTACTAAAAATTGAAAATTTGGTGCAGCAGTGCATAGAAACCAATTAGCTTCCAGTAAATTCAAATCACGTCTTTTATCTTTTTTCAAGCCAGTGAAAGGTTCGGATCTCACTAATTTGCACGCTTGTTCCTCGGTGTCTCAGAAAGTACTGTGGTCAATAAAAACCAGGCAAGACATGCTGATAGGCTAAATTGGCTCCTGTCTAAATTGGCCCTAGTATGTGTATGTATGAAAGTGAGTTATGCCCCGTACACATGGTCAGGCTTTTGCCCAGCCAAACTCACACCAGAATTCTGACGGAATTCCATCAGAGTAAAATAGAACATGTGCTATATCTAAACTCCGATGGAATTCATTGGAATTTCTCCAATGGGGCATACACACGATCAGAATTTCCGATGGAAAAAGTCTGTCTGACTTTTTCCATTGTAAATTCCAATCGTGTGTACGGGGCTTTAGGGGCCTTAGATTGTACGCTCCTTGAGGGAAGGTAGTGATGTGAATGTACAATATATATGTAAAGAGCTGCACAATTAAAGGCGCTATATAAGTATCTGTAATAAATAAATACTAAATAGCATTTTCAGTAGATCATCAGTGGCAGCTCTCGTCTCGGTAAAGGTTGTGAACAAGGTCACAGCTGATCTCTGCCGCATACAAAGTCCTGCCGAACCCAACACTACCGCATGTAATATGATACTGTCAGAAGTGAAGATAAGAGGAAATGCCCCTATTTTTTATTTCAACAACCCCGATCCTTACTTATTTTTCCCTTTGTCAGCAGCTAGTACAGATCCTATTTTTTTCCTCTGTCCTGTTCTTTTTAAGATCAGTATCGGTTATATTCCAGAGTTAGAATGATTGTGCTAAAGTGAGCATGGCCTAATCAGAAATGGGAGAAAAACGTATGACTGGTTTAGATCATTATGAACACATTCACATGGGTGTCTGTGTAATGTCTACTGGATAAAGTAATCTCAGCAATATTTCTTAATCAGGGCTACATAAAAAAATCATCCTACAATAGGCATTCAGAAAAGACAGAACTGATGCAGTACATGCTTCCCATTTTTGCTGCCAACAAAGTTCCATATTACAGCAAAAAATGCACCTTAAAGTAACACTGGAGGCAGTTTTATATGAGAACTCCCACTAGACTGTATGGTCCAACACTTAGGAGCCTACAAAGGAAGTAGGGATGACTGAGTTACTTGCTTATTAAAGGCAAAGTGACACAGACCTATACACTTATATTCTCTGCGCTCTACTGCTGCACCATATCCCATCTGGAGTCCTGAATCTGTTTTTTGTGTAAGCTCCATGTCTGAGCTTTCACAGAGTTAAAAACCATCTTCCTTTCCCATATGCAGGGTTGCCATCAGGGGGGTACAGGCATTACACTTGTAAGGGGCCCGAATGTTCCCAGGGGCCCGGTCGCTCCCCTTCTCATCTCGCGGATGAGAGGAGAAAACTTAAATTTTTGTAGTTCCCCCTCCCCCTCTCACGTCGCGGCGAGAGGAGAGAAAACACTTTCACTTTGCGACCGAAAGAAGAGGTGAGTGAGATGCCAGTGTAATTTTCGTAACCCCAGCCCCCCCCCTGGTTCTCAATTCTCGGCCAGCCCCCCCCACCTGGTTCTCAATTCGCGGTAGCACCCCCCCCGGTGCTCAATTCGTGGCAGCCGCCCCCCGGTTCTCAATTCGCAGCAGTACCCCTCTGGTTCTTAATTCGCGGCAGTACCCCCTGGTTCTCAATTCGTGGCAGTACCCCCCTGGTTCTCAATTTGCTGCATCACCCCCCGCCCATGCCTGAAGCTGTGTGAGGGGCCCCAACATTTTGGATGGCTGCCCTGCCCACATGACTGTGTTTGGGTGCTGTGATTGGACACTTAAGCCTAAGACTCTAAGCAATATATTCTGGGAGGAGAAGGGGGTCATGTGTACAGAAGCGTCAGGTACTGCCAAGGCCTCCACCTGACAAACAGAGTTTCAGAGGAGCAATAAAGTTTCATTGGGTAGGAAGGGTGTCTTCTTCAGATTTGCTCTTAAGACTGGCCATAGATGGAAAAAAGAAACAGGTTCCCCCATCCACACAAGTGAGGTTAAAGGAGGAATCTTCCCTGCTGTGACATTTGTATTCTGGCAGTGGGGACTATTCCATTGTCAGAATACACTGATCACCTCTGCAGCCAATTAACTTCAGCCGCTAATCAAATGGAAATTTTACAACATCCCGTTTAATAAAAGTCAATCATCGGATAAACTTCTGTTGAGCGAGAACTACCATAAATGGTTAGAAATTCAGCCAAACTGGCCAAATTTCGATCCATCTGTGGCTAGCTTTACACCACTTAGGTCCATCATGGTGCATTAGCCACATGTTAATGTGCAGTGTCTTAAGGCAGTCCATTCATTTGAACGGGCTGCCCAAGCCACCACAATGGATCAAAAATACATGGACAACTTTCTCCAGCTCAGCACACTACACTACATTATAGTTAATTGTTGTATTGTGGTGGGCTGCAAAACAGGTGATTTGGGGTGCAATTTAAATGAAATTGAGAGCAGTAGTAACATGCACTATGGCAGTGAACCAGAGTGAAAGGGCCATAGGGTCTCAGATAAGGGGAGGGCACTCCATGTTGGGATAGCCTAAACTTAAAGCGGTTGTATACCCTGTTATTTTTATTTTTTTACACCTGTAAAGGAAAAGCCATAATGAGCTAGTATGCACCACATACTAGCTCATTATGAAATACTTACCTTAAAATGAGGTGAAGAGAACTTACCTGGTCCACGTCGAGTGAGATGTCATCTTGCTCCGGCGTGTCTTCCGGGTATCGCCGATTGTCTGGAACGGCAAAACTTTAATTCGGCAAGGTCCGACGACTGCCGGTCCTTTAGCCTCGGATCCCCACTGCGCATGCACCGCTGCAATCAGCGGCGCATTGCGGGGGGAATATCTCCTAAACCGTACAGGTTTAGGAGATATTCTTTATACCAACAGGTAAGCCTTATTATAGGCTTACCTGTAGGTAAAAGTAAAAAAGTGGGGTATACAACCACTTTAAGCTAGTTGGATTCTGTTTTCTCTGGTGCCGAGAACCCCACACCAATAACTATGTGGTGCCAAGCTTTTGGAAACCAATGTACCATATAAAATCTACACATGGAACCAGGGTAATAATAAGGAGTGTTATGCTTTAGCAAATGAGTAATCACACTTAAATATATTTACTGAAGCTAACCAATCCATTTAAAATGTGAGTTCTGTAACTGCAAAGCAGATAAGGCTACTGCTGCATTGTGCACTTAGTTGATAAATAATTAGTAGTGTATTTTGTACATGGTTTGCGAATCTTTGAACTGTTATTCCCATGGGGATGCAGAGATATTACAAAATCCGACAACTAACTTATCTGCTGCTTTCAGATTCCTGGCATATGCTCCCACGAGTGAGAGAAGTGATCACTTTTCAGCAAGTGTATTAAGTGGTTAATGAATGGCCTATTACTGAGGACACTCGGTGCTGTCTGGATGTCAGATGGACGTGTGAAAGGCATTGCTGTTGTTTCTGCATTTGGGCACACAGCTCAATTTGCCATAATCACACTTAATTCCCCATTCAATACTTCCATAGCATGCTTTTACTCCAATACATAGGGCTAGTTTACACTTGCTTCAAAACATGGCTTCGGACAGGCTTTTTTAAAACTCTCTGAACGCCAGTCAAAGCTCCTGTCACTAAATAAAATGGTTAGCTTACAGTCCTGTTTACACCTTGCTTTTGCTTGGTGCTTTTATGAGGCTTCGTGGGGCTTTGATGAGGCTTTGGTGGAGCTTCGATGGGGCTTTGATTGGGCTTCAGTGGGGTTTCAAGCAAGCTTTGCCATAGACTTCTATGGAGGCTTTGAAGATAGGCACTGACTTGCAGCACTGATGGACAGTGATTGGCAGCACTGGTGGGCACTAATTGGCAGCATTGGTGGGCACTGTTGGGGCTGCACTGATAATCAGGACACTAATGATCAGTGCCCTGATTATCAGTGTAGATGTCCTCTATGTGGATTGCCGCTTATCGGCTTTCCTCACGCGATATCAGCGCAAATCCTGTTTACACTGCTGTGATTGGTCAAAAGATCGGATAAGATTGCCTCATTTCCCCGATCTGTGATCAGCTGTGTCCACTGACACCATTAATCTTTTTATCTATCTATAAGGAGGGGGCATTCTTCCCAGCTTCCCAGGAGACACTGTGTTTAGTGTCCGGCTATCACGGAGGCCCTCTCGTCCTCAGAAGAGAGGGCCTCCGTGATAGGCGAACACTGAACACAGTGCCTCCTGGGAAGCTGAGTGTTCCGCCTATCACGGAACAGAAGAAGTAGGAAGCGCGGCTTTTGAAAAATGGACGGCCGCGATTCTGCATGTCTTAGGATAAGGTAAGGAATCGTCAAGACACAGTCAGGCATGTCATAAGGGAACAGTGAGTCTGGCATGTAGTGGCACAGTGAGGCATGTAATGGGGCACAGTGAGTCTGGCATGTAATGGCACAGTGAGGCATCTAATGGGGCACAGTGAGTCTGGCATGTAATGGCACAGTGAGGCATGTAATGGGGCACAGTGAGTCTGGCATTTAATGGCACAGTGAGGCATGTAATGGGGCACAGTGAGTCTGGCATGTAATGGGGCACAGTGAGTATGGCATGTAATGGGGCACAGTGAGGCATGTAGTGGCACAGTCTGGCATGTAATGGTGGCACCGTAAGGCGAGGCATGACTAGTAGGAAGGGGGTAGTCTTATACGGCGAGTATATCCCAAAACCAACATTTTAGCTGGAAAATTAGGGGGTCGTCTTATACGCCCAGTCGTCTTATACGCCGGCAAATACGGTATATTATCTTAGTCACTCTCCTCCATTCTGAGTAGTTTTCCTCAGCGTTTCTTGTAGTATATCCACCTCTAACATACAGTACATTGGTACAATAGAGCTTTCTAGTGATAACAACTTAATAACTCAGGACAAATAAGCTGAGATTTGTTCCAGTCATGTAAGAACTTCCATCATCACTCTTAGAGGGTTCTCCTTAAATATTGTTTTGAATGTATCCACCTATAATACTGTATAATATACATTGTTACAACAAAGAACTATAATGACTCAGTGAGAGGATGCAATGATGTAATGATTACACAAAGAAATGTGTTTTAGTCATATATGAACTTCCATTGCCACTCTTAAGGGCTCGTACACACTTGACCACACAGTGGCAATCTGTTTTTCAGTGCCGGCTGGTGTTTGTCAGTGGAGGACGGTGCCTTCCATTTTTACAACCCAAAGTTCTGTTTACATTTTTTTTGTCTCAGCTTTATTAAAATGTCACAAAGTGACAGCTGCAGTGCAAATAAATGCATGGACAGACATAGAGAGTGACTATAAAAGTAATGTAAAATCTGACAGGCTGGTTTACCCAAGCTAATTGATCGATCAACTTAGGTACCTTTAGCCTGCCCATACATGGTTCGAATCTCGGCTGGTCCCTGCTGAACTAGCCGAGATTAGAAACAATCTATGCATACCTCCCAACTGTTCCAGATTCGCCGGGCACTGTCCTTGAATTCGATCCATGTCCGAGGGTCCCAGCGAATCAGGGCTGAATCTCGGAACGCCCGCTCCATGTGCCTTGTGTCTTGGTTCCTGTATGCCACAAGCTAATCTTTGCATGGCAGCCGGCATCTCTCCCCGGATGCCTCTGATACACAGAGCAGAGTTCACTGAACTCGCCTTTCCTCCTCCTGTGTTTTCCTGTACACAGAAGAGGAGGCGGGGAGCAGCACACCACTCTGCCAGAACAGCGCTGATCTGAGGTCTGTGATGATTTCTGTGTACACGAGAATTGGAGAGAAGGGATGCATGGGGAAGAGGGTGAGGGGGGCAATGGATGGAGCCGGGAAAGGATGGGGAATGGATGGAGTCGGGATGGAATGGGGGAATGGTTTGAGCTGGGATGGGATCAAGGTGGTGGATGGAGCCGGGATGGGATGTGGGAAATCGATGGAGCCGGGATGAGATCAGGGGAATGGATGGAGAGGGGATGGGTGCGGGGGAATGGATGGAGCCGGTTTGGGATTGGATGGAGTTAGGATGGGATCAGGACAATGTATGGAGCTGGGATGGGTTCAGGGAAATGGATGGAGGTGGGAAGGGATCGGGGGAATGGATGGAGCAGGATGGGATAGGGGCAATAGATGGAGCAGTGATGGGATCAGAAGAATGGATGAAGCCGGGATGGGATCGGGGGAATGGATAGAGCCAGGATAGGATTGGGAGAAAAGATGGAGCTTGGATGGGATCATGGCGATGGGTTTTGTTTAACCACATCTCTTAAGCCCCTACCACTGCTGGCCACGCCGCAGGTCTTGTCCCTCCTCCATTGTGCCTCATTCTGAAGTTGCTCCAGAGCTTAATAGATGAGCAGAAGCACTGCTGACTTCAACCATCCAATCATGTGCCGTTTTTTTTTTCCTTGCACATGATTGGGCATTCTTTGTAAAGTGAAGCTTTGCCTCATTTACTAAGCTCTGGAGCAACTGCACTTAAAGAGGGCAAGCGCACTATGCAAAGTGCACAGTCGATTTATCTTCTAAATCAACCTCAGAGTTATTAATTTCAGTTTTAGGCCTATAATAACACTTGTGTTTTAGGGCTGAGCTGCATTTTTACCACTCCACCTTGTGCTGCAAAGGGAGCAGAGGAGGGAGAACATATGCAATATTTTGCATTGCAGTGCTTCAAAAATGATCTCTGTTGTCTGTTACTGCCCACTGAACATGAGCTGTTCAACTAAATAGGGACGCCTCACAACCAAATGCAATGTGGTGTGTTAGTGTGGTGTTTACGGGGGAAGAAAAAGCGACAGTCAAGCGCACTGCATTTTTGCTTAGCTGCCCTACAGTCTAGCGCAGCCTTTTTCAACCAGGGTGCCCAGACACCCTGGTGTTTCCTCAGGGGTGCCTTGGCAAAATGCCTAATGCCTTTATCAAAAATTGTATATAAGCCAGGGGTTTGATCAAGCCCTGCATTTTAGTTACACAAAGCCACCGTTTTTTTCATTATGCACCATTCCAACTTTCTAGAAACTGGCATTCTAACAACCAATGACATCGTCAGTTGATAAGGTGGAAGTATTTCACCTCCACAGCGTAATTTTTTGTCCCTCCTATGCCCCTCTCTGTCAGCACCAGGGGGGGGGGGGGGTGACATTAGCTGAATGATGGAGAGAAATTGAGGGAGAAAAGAAACATTGGAATACTAGTCAGTACCAGCGTATTTGCTTTGGAAGGATAATTCACCTCTAATGTTGGGTGTCCTATGTGTGGATGTTGCTGCATTATGTAAAGCTATTAGGATAGTTTTTTACATTTTAGAATGGGGTGCCTTAAGAGTGTGCGTAATTTTAAAGGGGTGCCTTGAGATTGTCTATAATTTTAAAGGAAACCTTGACTAAAAAAAGTTTGAGAAACACCGGTCTAGCACACTTGGTTATTGCTCGTCTGCTCTACAGTCTAGCGCACTGCGCTATTCCTCAGCTGCCCTACAGTCTAGCGCACTGCATTACTGCTCATCTGCTCTACAGTCTAGCGCACTGCGCTATTCCTCAGCTGCCCTACAGTCTAGCGCACTGCATTATTGCTTGTCTGTCCTACAGTCTAGCGCACTGCATTACTGCTCAGCTGCCCTACAGTCTACTCTAGCGCACTGCATTATTGCTCAGCTTCCCTAAATTCTAGTGCACTGCGCTATTGCTCACGTCAGAAAAACGCACGGTGCCATGTGGGGTCCCCCAAGGATCCCCCCTATCACCGGTGCTGTTTAACATCTATCTTCGTCCTCTCTTTGATATTATCAGTAGCCAAGAACTACTCTATCACTCTTATGCAGACGACACGCAGTTGTATTTTCGTATCTGCCATAAAAAGGATCATCATCTCAGATTAGAGAAATGTCTCTCTTCAATAGAAAACTGGATGACTAAGAGTTATCTCAAACTCAATAGCGCTAAAACAGAACTCTTTATCTTCGATGCCAGTCGGAAGAAACAACCGACAACAAACTGGACACCATCTCCCATCCTGGGACAAATCATCTCCCCTAGCTCCAAAGTCAAAAGTCTGGGAGTCACGTTTGACACCTTCATGGCAATGGACGCACAAATAGGGTCAGTAGTCAGCGGGGCGCACCATTTGATGCGCCTACTACGCAGACTGATTCCATTTATCCCCAAAGAAGACGTAGCAGTCGTGGTGGGAACAATCGTGAATTCCAGACTGGACTATGCAAATGCCCTTTACCTCGGGCTACCCAAGTACCAAATCGCTCGTCTTCAAGTCGTACAGAATACGGCCGCTAGACTGGTGACTGGGAAAAAATCTTGGGAATCAATCTCACCTTCACTGAGATCCCTTCACTGGTTGCCAGTGAAAGACAGAATTGCATTTAAAGCACTCTGCCTGACACATAAGTGCATCCATGGGAAGGCTCCTAGATATCTATGCGACAAGATCAAACCGCACAATTGCAACCGCATTCTGCGATCCACCGACCAAAATCTGGTCAAGGTTCCTAAAACCAAATACAAGTCCAAAGGAGAAAGAAGGTTTGCTTTCCAGGGCCCCAGGCTTTGGAATGCTTTACCAACCAGCATTCGGTTGGAGCAAAACCACCTGTCCTTCAGAAGGCAGATCAAAACCCTGCTTTTCTGAAAGGCATGAGACACAAACAACAAGCGCCCAGAGGCGATTCAGTTTGCATGTGCCGCGCTATATAAATTTTTCATTCATTCATTCATTCATGCCAGTTCTTGCGCTATGGAGCTCCAATAGGGACTGTAGCTTGGATGTATTTGGAATTCAGTTTTGCTCTTTATACATTCACAATGCATGGTTCTATATGAAAAACATTTATTCAATCATTTTTTTATCAACATCATTATTGGTTACAAATGAACGTTCGCTTCTGTTTTAGAGATTTATTTCTTGACTCTTCTATTTATATACCGTATGTATACAGATTTTTGTACAGTATATGATATTGTATATGATATAGAATTCGATATGGTTCATTCTTGAATGAACCAATATAGAAATGTAAGTTGTGTTGTAGCCCTGAAGAAGGCCCTGAGCCCCAGAAACATGTTGGCTGTTCTGTGCATTATTTCACTTTTGGACTGTTTGTTTGGCACTCTAATATGACTCTGTACACATGAATCTTCAAAGCTGGGCCCCTCTGTTTGACGGACCCCCTTTTTTTGTCTGCCTCACCAGAGTCACTTTGCCCTAATATATTCTGACCAATCTTCTGATTTGTATCCAGCACCTCTACTTGATCTCTTCTTTACTGCAATAAAAACCTCACAGAGGCTCTATCCTTATCTATCAATGGCGGACTATTTCTTCGTCACTGACCCAGAAAAAGAGGGGTTAGACAATTAGGAGTGAAGCAAGTACACATGCTCCAAGTCAGTGACTTAGAAAGTACTGGAGATATTGACCCAGCATAACAGCTAGGCAAATGGCATCCTCCATGTTGTAGTGTAACTCACAAATTATACAATTGAATTCTACCAACTTCCAAAGCAAAATGATGCTCATGGACACAGATCACTTACTACTAGAACACATTGCAAGTCTTATATGAATTTAGAAACTAAGATTAACTATATGCCAACTAATTTTTTGCTTTTTTTTATCAGGTGTTCAACTTAATACAGCTTTACCTATGGCCTATAACATACCTTCAATTTATAACTACCATCTGCTTTTTCTTGGTTTGGAGGCATCTAATAAATCTGACATACAAGATAAAATATTGCTGTTTAAAATATTTAAAATATTGCAGGTCTTTACAGGCATCAAGGGAACAAAAATATCGATTCAAATTTTCGGGTGGGCTATTCCATTCATAATGTTTGCATCCACTTTGTGGTTTTAACCAATATCAGTCTATAAGTTCAGAAGCATAACTACGCACCATGAGGTCCCACAGCATATCAATGATGGGGCTCCCCTGCGGCCTTTCTCTGTGGTCAACTATGACAATACATGTCAGTGATCTCAACATATAATATGCCTATAACAAGGGCTGAAATAGCATTAATACAATCTATAACTATATTTTATGTCATATTATTATGACATATGTGTTAATACTCCTGTACACAAATACTGCATATCCCTAATACAATCTTTGATAAACACCGGATTTTTTTTTATAACTACAAACCTCTGCTGTCTTATGGGGCGTACACACGATCGGAATTTCCGATGGAAAAAGTCAGACGGACTTTTTCTCATCGGAAATTCCGACCGTGTGTATGCCCCATCGGAAATTCCGATGAATTACGGTACATAGAGTTTACATAGAGAACATGTTCTCTTTTCCTCCGATGGAATTCCGATGTGAATTTGGTTGGACAAAGGTCCGATCGTGTGTACAGGGCATTATCGGGTTTTAGCTGAGCAGACACTTTTGGATTTTTAACTGCATATTGGTGGCTATACATGCTTTGATAAATGATCCATTTTTTTTTTTATCAATCTCTCCCAATAGGAATAATCAATCAATGGTCAACAACACAATAAATCAAAATGCCACATGTGGGGAAGTGGAATTTAACCAATAGTTGTAAGTTATCGATCATATCTATGTTTCCGCCATGCAACCTCATAGTCCGATTGATCGATACATGATCAAATTTATAACCAAATTGGCTCAGAATATGATATAAACTTAAATTGAGGTAAGTTATAGCTTTTTTTATAATATTCTGATTCAATTGTTTTGATCGTATTGCACATTGATCTGATAGTAAAATTGGAGTGTGTTTGGCCACCATTAGGCATACAGGGTGGATTTTAGAATGGTGAGGCTGTAGCCAAAATTCTGGGGGAAATAAATCTACACTACGACAGATAAACAAATACGTCTTATTCCTCAGATGGGGTTTGTGACTTACATCAGTTCTGACTATTCCCCCTTAATTCAGCTTTTGTAGACCGGAGACTTACAGCTTTATTAGCCAACAGCCTCCCTAATGGGGCCTCTACTACCCGAGGCCCCATAGAAGTTGGCTATAGTTACTACACAGTGCAGATTTTCCAAAAATGTGCCACTATTAAACCTAAGCTGCAAAATTCAGCAAAATATGTTACATTGCATACACTGGAAACAGGTCCTGAAAGCTGAACTTCATGATTAAAAAAGCCCCCAGGTGTGAACTGACCAGACCCTTATATGTTTAGGAGCTCTGTGGTAACTAGAAATCTTGACACTTCATAGGATATGTAATATGGAAAGATACTGGATGTATTACACATTCTAGTCACTTGATAGTAACTCTAGAAACCAAACCATGGGTCTGATTTACTAAAGTGGGCTTTGAAACATCAGGACAGCTCTCCAGATGATGCCCACATCGATGTGATGCCCCTCTGGTAGGAGAGTGGACAGCTCAATTTCCCAAAACATCTCAAGCTTAAAAAGGAAGTCAGTGGGATGTCATCAGACTCTCCATAAAAACGTTATATCACTCAGAAAAGCAATATTTAAAGTATTGGTCCACCTTAAAACAATATTTCTGTTTTAGTGAAGCTGAACAGCTAAATCAAATAATAATTCCTTACATCTCGGAGGGACTCCAATGGTGAGGTCTCTGTACTTGAGTTCCCAGATTTGAAAACCTGCCACGACAAGAGCAAGAGGATCCCACTGTACCTGTTGGAGTTTTCATGTATTTTATATGCTGGAGAATGTAATAGGAGGGGTGGGAACACCCAAAGGTGGGAACACCCTGAATTACACGATGGGATGGAGCAGAAAAAGGAGGATCTTGTTGGATGGGCTGTCAAGAGATATAGGAAACCATGGTTGAATTAGCCATACTCCACCTATAGATGAAGGTCACTTTGGGTGGTCAGATGTTTTAATGAGATTAAATGCTACCTATTAACATAAATCAATGAGGTTGATTTACTAAAGCTACAATTTGGGCTGCTTTGCAAAGTAGCCAATTAGCTTCTAATTTTAGCTTGTTCAATTAAGCTTTGACAAAAAAAAAAAAAAAAAATGGAAGTTGACTGGTTTCTATGCAAAGCTGCACCAGATTTTGCACTCTCCAGTTTTAGTAAATTAATCCCAATGGCTACCATGGGACAAGACTCTGCCACTGTTATATTAAAGCATGAATTCAGATGAAGCAAAGTGCACCTGTCTACATGTCAAAGTCCAATCATTTGAAAAAGTTCTATTTTTGCACATTCCCTTGTGCAAAATCAGATGTCACACAGTGCTCTTATTTCACATTTTAGTGAAAACGGCCCTCTAGGTCTATGCCTACACTCCCTTTCACATTATAATAACTGACAGTACAATGCATGAACAACTAGAACAAAAAATATCTTCTCCACACCAAGGGAGATGAGCTGTCTTCCTAATTCAGACCTACTCAGCAAAAAAATGCTGGCGGTGAGGAATGGCCACTTATGCAAATTGTTGCACAGGTGTCTGGCAGTCAAACACGTGAAGCACCAATTCTAGATTTCAAAATGTATTTATTTCTGAAGCTTTTACTCTTTTGCTAAAAAAATCTTGTGTAAAAGCTATTTTTAAACTGAATATAGAAAGAAGCAGTTCTAGCTTTCGTTATATGAGAAGACAAAATGTTGCAACATACGCTAATCTGACCACGACAGGTTCCTGTTTCAACACAGCCACTGGTCACAAACAGGACAAAATCAAATGCATGGGATCCAACCTTCACACAGATTTCACTTCTTCTTTCAGCAGAAACAATATTGTGAGAGCAGACCTCCCTGCCTAGCATATGCCAAACCCGCTTTCAATTTCTTCTTCCAAAGCAGAGGAGACAAGGTCATTTCCTATTTCACTATCCCCCAGCAAATACAACGCCGATCCATGCTAACACTCGGGGACACCCAATAGCTTTTTGGGTTAGAGCAGCTGTGACTGTTCCAAATGGCAAAAAAAATGTTGTCATGTAGAGAACGGATGGATGGATGGATCAGATGGATGGATAGATGGATGGATGGATGGATGGCTAGATGGATGGATGGTTAGATGGATGGATGGATGGATGGATGGTTAGATGGATGGATGGATGGATGGATGGTTAGATGGATGGATGGATGGTTAGATGGATGGATGGATCAGATGGATGGATGGATGGATGGATGGATAGATGGACGAATGGATGGTTAGATGGATGGATAGATGGATGGATGGATGGATGGATGGTTAGATGGATAGATAGATAGATAGATAGATAGATATATAGATAGATAGATAGATAGATAGATAGATAGATAGATAGATAGATAGATAGATAGATAGATAGATATACATGATGATATGCTTTGAGCACATTTACATCCCTGTTGATTATTCAGCATGTTGTGCACATGCAACCAAATTCAAAGTCTATTTCACCTTACTACACACCATATGTACGCGGCTTCCACTAAACATACATATTCTATATATGATGATCTATAATGTACAGAGAAAAGGTTCATGTGTGTTACCCAAAAAATGGACAGCAATGCAGTTTAGTTGAATAGCTTAGGTCCACCATACCTATTCAGGTCCACCATACCTATTCAGGTCCACCATACCTATTCAGGTCCACCATACCTATTTAGGGCCACCATACCTATTCAGGGCCACCATACCTATTCAGGTCCACCATACCTATTCAGGGCCACCATACCTATTCAGGTCCACCATACCTATTCAGGTCCACCATACCTATTCAGGTCCACCATACCTATTTAGGGCCACCATACCTATTCAGGTCCACCATACCTATTCAGGTCCACCATACCTATTCAGGGCCATCAAATCCCCCCAACGCCATACACATGCATCTTTTGGCAGTCTAGGCATAACCCAGCTGAGCATGATGGGAGATGTAGTTTAGAAACAGCCCGGCAAAGATGCCATTCCTGCACTTAAATCATGTTAATGCCTTGTCTAAGGAGACAGGTACACATTTTATTGGAAAAATCATGATTGCCCATGAGGAATTTAAAATAAAACAACCTGCCCAACAATAAATGACACAAAAGTCTCAAGACAGCGTTGATAGTTTGCGTATTACAATAACGCAGGACCTCATTATCCCTATTAAGGACATCTGCAGTGTAGAAGGGCTAGGTCCTGTGTGCTCCACGTGTGCTGAGCCATGGCACTTGTGGAAAGATCCCCTTGCGCTATACAAGGTAGGAACTGCATTACAATGTAGATCACTATTGATTACCTTGACGGACAGATGTAAAGCTAGGAACTAAAAGACATGCTACAATGCTTTAAATAAAGGGTCATTTCGTGCAATTGCCATCCGCTATCTATTTGACATCAATTCCACCTTATTAAAGGGACAATATCTATTCCAGCTATGCATTATAGCAATATATTTTTTTTTTTTACCCGGAGTGACATGTTACTATAGAGTACTAGAGATGGGAACCCTGGCCGTAAGCAACAGCTGTGCCAGCATAGTGAGAAATCTGTTGTTTGACATGCAGAAATGAATGAAATCCACGCTTGTTAGTGAGATTGGTCCAAAGTGGTGGATGAAGACACAATGTCATGATGACGGCAGTGGGATGTCTGCAGTCAAGATATACATATATATATATATATATATATATATATATATATATATATATATATATATATATATATATATATACATACATATATATATATATATTCTACACATGTATAGATGAAAATGGATTCCTCCCCAGCCCCAACTGAAGCATGCAGCTCCTCGCCATGCACTGCAGATATCAGTGGCAGCCAACAGGTTAAAGAGCAGTCCTAACGAGGTGAGATAAAGGGTATTAAAGACGACAAAAGACACTACAGACCTTCCAAGGCTGGGGATCCGCAGTGGGCTTATTTACCTCAAGTCCTAGCTCAAGTCAAAGACATTGATCAGCTCCACCGCAGCAGCAGGACTCCTAGTACAGGCTGAGGAGGTCTAAGTGGAAGGACCTCTGTAAAGCTTTAACCTGAGGCTCCGGTGTCCTTAATACATCCAGCCTGCAGTCTCGCTCCCTGGGCTAATCCTCCCGGATGCTGAGCCTGTCTCATGCACTAAGGCATGTGAGAATACCTGTCAGGCAGGAATCAGGATGCATATGAATTACCAAGTCATCTGTGAGAAAAGGGACAACTCAGGGACACCTCTCTTTCAGAATAAGCCACCTACAGCAAACAGCAGACATGCACATTATCCGCACATCCTCCAGGGACCACACACTCCTCACCTCCTCCTACTGAGGCACCACAGGAATAATAACTCACTACAAATCTATCCCACTCACAACCTATTGGAGGAGGGACTGCTAACCCTTCCAGTGCCGGGGGTGGGGACAGGCAACGCACTGCGGGCAACCGGCAGCAGGGGCGGACGTTGTACCATTTGGACATGCTGTGCAGCTGCACTGGGGCCCTTTGGGACTTAAAGGGTCCATTTATTTAAATTTTTTGGGGATGTGTGTCAGATGGGTGCTGGGACCCTCTCCAGAGGTCACATTGAGCACAATTCTTTTAAAACTAAATATGGAAAGAAGAAATTCTAGTTTTCATTATATTAGAACACAATCATTTTTTATTTGGGAAAAAAATTGGGGGACCCCCTGGCCAATGATCGGTTAATAAGAGTCCAGGAGTCCAAATATAGAGGAAAATAAGAGGACACGTCTAGAGAATGAACTTTTCAGAGGAGATGCTCCATCACACAGCCCATGGCTGATGAGGACATGACTTCTCCATTGCAGATTGCAGCATTGGCCAGCACACACGTACGAGCATAGCACACTGATGATGCGGGATGATGACAGCGGGGGAGAGGGGGGGATCCCCATGCCGCATGTCACGCTGCGCTACTGCCTATGCAGGCGCTCCTCTGATCTGGAAGGTCAGAAAGGTGGACGAGGAAGGGCACCCTGCATGCATTGTAAATCACTGATCCTTTTAATTAATGCAGTAATCGTATTAACCTGCTTTAATCTGCAGACTCGTCATAATCGCTTCTATGAATGGGGCAAGGAAAGGAAAGGAAGATACAATGTATACACTATACGCAAAACAAACAAACAAACAAACACACACTGACACTACACAAACAAAAGACAGCATTGGGGGTGGCATACCTTGTGTGGTCCAGGGTGTGCGGATAATCTGATGATGGGGTGATCCTCCTGTCACATTCACCTTTATATAGGTCCAGATCAGGAAGAAGACGCCTTGACCATGACAGCGAATAGGCAGCGAATCCTCGCACAGCACAATGCCATGCATCCACTACAGGCAGCAGAGAGGAAGCACGCTACTACCATCCACACACACTGATCATCACATGGAGGGGACAGATCTCCAGGATCTCCACACTGATCATCCTCTACTAGATCCACAGAGTGTTCAGATGTGTGTGTGATCCCTCATAGGATTTCCTCTTCTCTCTCTCCCTCTCTCTCTCTGTGTCTCTCCCTCTCTCTGTCTGTCTCTGCTCTCCCCCCTCCAGCTGTCTGCTCTGCTTGGGAATATTTTCCGATTTCCTCTGGATTGGGAGTGAGGGAGCTCAGGCTTTGCAGTACATCATGGCTGAGAGCCAGCCTTCTTATCACCATCCAGACCCTCCCACCCCATTGATCACACTCACCATTACTCCAACTTCCCATTCCCCTCCTAACACTGCAAGAAGAAAACTTCTCAACTTTACCAGCCTTATTTCATCTCTTCTTGCTGGAGCTTTTAGGGCTCGATTACAGCAGATGCAATTGAATGCGACGCATCGCTGAATCGCAAAAGGTCTTTGGCCAGCAAAATGGTCTGGGGCTTAAGTGGTTAAATGCAGAAAAAGGATGTGCGTTAAAAAAAATGTAAATATATATATTTAACCACTTAAGCACCGGACCAATATGCTGCTAAATGCCCAGAGGCGTTTTTACAATTCGGCACTGCGTCGCTTTAACAGACAATTGCGCGGTCGTGCGACGTGGCTCCCAAACAAAATTTGCGTCCTTTTCTTCCCACAAATAGAGCTTTCTTTTGATGGTATTTGATTGCCTCTGCCATTTTTATTTTTTGCGCTATAAACAAAAATAGAGCGACATTTTTGAAAAAAAATCAATATTTTTTACTTTTTGTTATAAGAAAAATTGAATAAACTAAATTTTAGTGAAACATTTAGGCCAAAATGTATTCAGCCACATGTCTTTAGTAAAAAAAAAATCGCAATAAACCAAAAAATTTGCTTCCTAGCGGCAACAGTGAAACTAATACAGCGATCAGAAAAATTATCGCTTAGTGACACTGGCAATAGGGAGTGAAAGGGTTAACTAGGGCGGTGATCAAGGGGTTAAAACTTTATTCGGGGGGGGTACGGGGCTACCCTGGACCTAACACTAACTGGCTGTCACACAAACTGTCACACTGACACTAAATGCAGTGATCAGTACATATATGATCACTGCATTCAGTGACACTGTGACAGGGAGGTGATCGGAAGGGGTTAAATGTGCCTATGTGTACTGGTGTCAGTGTAGTGTTAGGTGCGACTTACTGTTACTCTTCTCTCATCTCGGCGGTTTGAAAATACCGCCGAGATGAGAGCTGCATCACTTCCTCTGCCTATGTTTACATTTTACAGGCAGAGGAAGTGACACGGCGGCGGCTCACAGGATTGGCTGGGAGCGATCACGAGGGGGCGGACAGAAACGAACAGCCATCCCCTCGAGTTGGATCGCTCCCGGAGGTAAGCCGCCCGCCACACGCAGCGGAGGGGGTCCCGATCGGACCCCCGACCCGCTAGAAGGCAGGGACGTATATATACGCCCATCTGCCTGTACGTGCCATTCTGTGGACGTATATAGGCATGCGGCGGGCGTTAAGTGGATATATATATATATCTATATCTATATATATATATATATATATATATATATATATACTCACCGGCCCGGCCACTTTATTAAGTGCACCTTGCTAGTACCCTTTTGCCTTCAGAATTGCCTTAACCACTTGCATACTGGGTACATATACCCCCTTCCTGCCCAGGCAAAATTTCAGCCTTCAGCACTGTCACGCTTTGAATGACAATTGCGACGTGGCTCACAAACAAAATTGACGTCCCTTTTTCCCCACAAATAGAGCTTGCTTTTGGTGGTATTTGATCACCTCTGCGGTTTTTATTTTTTGCGCTATAAACAAAAATAGAGTGTCAATTTTGAAAAAAAAAAACACAATTTTTTACTTTTTGCTATAATAAATATCCATTTTTAAAAAAAATATATATAATTTTTTCTCAGTTTAGGCCGATACGTATTCTCCTACATATTTTTGGCAAAAAAATTAAAATAAATCGCAATAAGCCTATAGTGATTGGTTTGCGCAAACGTTCTAGCGCCTACAAAATAGGGGATAGAATTATGACATTTTTTTTTTTTTACTAGTAATGACGGCGATCTGCGTTTTTTGTCAGGAATGCGATATTACGCCGGACACATCGGACACTTTCGACAAATTTTTGGGACTATTCACATTTATACAGCGAATAATGCTATAAATATGCACCGATTACTGTATAAATGTGACTGGCAGGGAAGGGGTTAACACTAGGGGGCGATCAAGGGGTTAATGTGTGCTCTGCTAGGTGATTCTAACTGTGGGGGGAGGGGACTGACTGGGTTAGGTGACTGATGGTTGTCCCTATATACAAAGGACACACCATCGGTCTCCTCTCCCTGACAAGACGTGAATCTCTGTGTTTACACACAGAGATCCACGTCCCTGTCTCTGTGACTGCCGATTGCGAGTGCCTGGCGGACATCGCGGTCGCCAGGCACGCGCATCGGCACCTGAGGGTTTTGCACAGAGCAGCCCAATCCTCTTCCTCTGGGGTGCCCCGGCATCACTCCTGGCTCCTCCTCTTCATTGGGTGCCCCCATAGAGAGCAGCTATTCATGGGGGCACCCATGCGGGCAAGCTCACGAGTCCATTGACACAGACAGCAGGACTCGGCCCTGCCCCCTCTCCCGTGTCACTGGATTTGATTGACCAATGAGGACGGAGACAGCGGCTGGAGTCACTGGGCTTGTGCACATCACTGGAACAGACGGGCTCTGGTATGAAAAAGGGGGGCTCTGGAGGAAGCTGCAGCACAGGAGTTTTTCACCTTAACCACTTCAATACCAGACACTTTCGCCCCTTCCTGCCCAGGACAGTTTTGAGCTTTCAGCGCTGTCGCAATTTGAATGACAATTGCGTGGTCATGCAACACTGTACCCAAACTAAATTTGTATTTTTTTCTTACCACAAATAGAGCTTTCTTTTGGTGGTATTTGTTTTTCTTTGTTTCTGTTATAAAATGTTACTTTCTCCTTCCCTGACGGGCACTGATGAGTCGGCAGGTATGGGCACTGATGAGGCAGTATTGATGGGCACTGATGAGTTGGCACTGATAAGGAGGCACTGATATGTAGAATTGATGGGCACTGATAGGCAGCACTGATATGCAGCACTGATGGGCACCGATAGGTGGCACTGATATGCAGCAGTGATGGGCACTGACAGATGGCACTGATGGTCACTGACAGGTGGAATTGATGGGCACTGACAGGCGGCACTGATGGGCACTGACAGGCGGCACTGACAGGTAGCACTGATGGGCACTGATAGGCAGCACTGATGGGCACTGATTGGCACTGACAGGTGGCATTGATGGACACTAATAGATGGCACTAATGGGCAGCACTGATTGGGCAGGTACTGGACAGGTGTTAATGCTGGGCACTGATTGGTACTGTGATGGACAATGATTAGCACTATGGTGGGCATTGATTTGCACTGTGGTGGGCAATAATTGGCACGTTTTGGGCACTGAGAGGGGGCTATGATGAGGCACAGACTGGGAACAGATGGCAGCTGATAGATACAATTGATGGGGCCTGTGCTGATAATCAATGTGCTGATTATAAGCTCAGGGAGAGCCGCCGATCATCTCTCACTGTCAGCGTGAACCGAGGAATGCCGTTTACCGGTGACTTGTCCTCAATGTTCCCCTATGGGGGAAGTTCCTTCACTGACTGCGCAGGCGCAAACTTCCCGACGGAAATCTCCGAACCTCGCCCGGCATCCAGGCTCATTCTTTAACATCCCCGTGGATTGGAGGATGTTAAAAAAAGAGCCAGGAGGCCGAGCGAGCGAAGCGAGCCGTCCGAGCCCAGCGAGGACGTAAGGCCGACTGGCCACTTACCTCAAAATCCACGTCGCCCTGGATGCCGGCCGCCGTTCGGGGATTTCCGTCAGCAAGTTTGCACCTGCGCAGTGCTTGAAGGAACTTTCCCGATAGCTGGAACCATCTCAGCGCATCAGTTCGCGCATGCGCTGGAACTTCCATGATACCTGGAACCAGCACGGCAGATCACTGGCACTTCCTGGTTCACGCTGTGATTGGTCACAGCTTATCAGGTGGTAAGAAGCCTCTGACAGAGGCTTCTTACCACAATCGAAGATGCGATCACCGCACCAGCATGTTATCCTGCTGAACGTCATATGATGCCCAGTCAGGATAACAGAACCACTTCCCGTCCGTCATTCTGCATATGGCGGACAGGAAGTGGTTAAAGGGGTTGAATACCTTTGTGTTTTTTTCTCATAGACACACTCCTAAACCTTGTGGACAGCTTTCCCAGAATAGTTGAAGCTCTTACAGCTGCAAAGGGTGGGCCGACTCAATACTAAACCCTTGGGGATTTTTTAGCTGACTCAATATTGAACCCTATGGACTAAGACTGGGATGCCATTAAAGTTGATGTGCGTGTAAAGGCAGGCATCCCAATACATCTGGTTTTAATATTTTATTAGTCACTGACCCCAAACAAGCCTGCAGTAAGCACCAACAGAACAGCAAACATTATCCAAACAAGTTGTCACAAAAACATTACCTTTTGAACACCCAGTTATACAGTGGAACCCTTGGATTACGAGCATAATCCATTCCTGGAGAATGCTAGTAATCTAAAGTACTCGCATATCAAAGCGAGTTTCCCCATTGAAGTCAATGGAAACGAAAATAATTTGTTCCACATTGACTTCAATGGCATGCAATACTGCATGGTAGGGGGTTGACAGAGAGCCGTGGAAACCGCCAGAAAGGCCCGAGGACACCTCAGCTGACCTCGGCAAACCTTGAAAAGGCTCGGGAACGGAGTATTTCCGTGTCTTTTCGAGCATTACCGAACAGCGGTGATCGGCTGCAATCGCCCCCACCTCAGGCCAAACGCAGTACTGCACACTTCTTTGGCCTGAATCCTGCTCGTTTTGCGAGACAACACTCGCAAACCGAGTTAGGATTTTTTTAAATACAGTGCTCGTATTGCGAAACACTCGTTAACTGCGTTACTAGCAATCCGAGGTTCCACTGTTCTAAAAAGGGTAAGTGTTTCTGTCCAACAGCCATTGAACCATGTACTACAGATGCACATTGTCAAAGAACCGATGTTCCATCAATTTCTTGATAAGGCAGCAACAGCTGTTAAGGCCCGTACACATGGGATAAATATTGGGTGGTATCAGCTAGTTCCATAGAAACCGGCTAACATACGGCAGCCGGTCCAGCTTCTGTTGAAGGGGTATGACCAAAAAAGGTCTGCCAATGGCTGAGAGTGCTGACCAGTGTGCTCTGGCCGGGGGGCTGTCCACCTGTCAGAACACAATAGCTCCCCGGGGGAGATCACTGAACTATCATTGGATTGTTAGTATAGAATCTCCTCCCGAGCTCTTTCATTTTTTTTCATTCAGCCCGTTGGGTTGAACAAAAAAAACAAACTGCTAGTGTGAACTAGGCTTTAGATGATGGCTGAGAAAAAGGGAGCATCATTTTGTAAGATTTTGGCAACCCCCGGGAGTCAAAAGTGACCTTTGTTATTCCTTTGTCTTTTCCAGAAGCTTTTCTTAGGCCCTGTACACACGGCCGAGGAACTCGACGTGCCAAACACATCGAGTTCCTCGGCCAGTTCAGCCCTGAAGCCGCCGAGGAGCTCGGCGGGCCGAGAGCTCCCATAGAACAACGAGGAAATAGAGAACATGTTCTCTATTTCCTCGTCGAGCTCCTCGTCGGCTTCCTCGGCGAAATTGTACACACGGCCGGGTTTCTCGGCAGAATTCAGCCAGAAACTCGGTCGCAAGCTGAATTCTGCCGAGGAAACTGGTCGTGTGTACGGGGCCTCACAGTACATGTACGTAGAAATGTTTGGACCTTTTCTACTGCCATAGTTCTCTAGCAATCCCTAGGTACCATCTCTGAAAAATCAGCTTTCCCTATAAAAGTCAGATATTCGTAGCTAGACATTATTCCTGATTACTATGTCTACCATGACATAATTCCTCCTTTCCTAATTGGCTGGAATTATTATTCTATTGGCACAGTGAGGAATTATCAGCCAAGAGCAGTGGTCTCCAACCTGTGGTCCTGGGGCCAGATGCGGCCCTTTGCTTACTTTTATCCGCCTCTTGAGGCATTATTTCTGCCACTGAGACCAATAATTGGGCACTCTTCCTTCCAATGACAGCAATGATGGGGCATAATTCCTTCCACTGAGAACATTAATGGGGCACTATTCTATAACAAAGAATTATTTACTCAAATTATTTCCTCCCAATGAGCACAGTCGTCGTCCCCCAAGTCTGAAAGACAGTAAACTGGTCCTTTCTTTAAAAAGTTTGGTGACCTCTGGCCAAAAGGAAATATAAAACCTCAGTAGCTGGCTATGTATTCAATCACCTGTGCCACCCTAAGCTGCTTGAATACCTATACAGGGAATGCATCTGATATGACACAGTCATTGTTTGGCTGACAATTTTTCACTCGGCTCCTTCAATTTTTTAATCAAAGTTTGTCGAGCCAGATGGTGCCCAAATTGAGCCACATGCTTGAGTGGATGCAATGAAGCATTTACTCTATGTGGAGGTGCTGTTAAATTTGATAGTAAAAGTTATAGCAGCAGGGTTACTTATTTGTCAGCTGGTTTTACTGGTAGCTGCCTGGCTGGAGAGTGACTTGGTACAGATGATAAAGGTTCTAGGGCTCCCCGGGTTATACAGGTTAGGAAAGAGGGGTCTCATGTACCGTCAGCAGTTCAACACTTTGGCAAACTTATGCCCATTCACCCCTCTTTATACTCTCTTTTGCAGCCTATATTAACCACTTCCCGATATACATCAGCAGAATGGCACGGGCAGGCAAATGGGTGTACCTGTATGTCTCTTTGAATTTGTCACCCAGCGGGCACGCGCGGGCCTCAGGAGTGTGCTCGCGGGTGCCGGGAACTCGATGTTTGCCAGCGGCCCGCGATTATGGTCAGGAGAGGCAGAACATGGAGATGTAAACAAGGCATTTCCCTGTTCTGCCTAGTGACAGGACAGAGATCTACTGCTCCTGTGATCGGGAGCAATGATCGCTGTCATGTCACTGGTAGAACATCCCCACCACAGTTAGAACAAATCCCTAGGACACACTTAACCCCTTCATCGCCCCCTAGTGTTTCACCCCTTCACTGCCAGTGTCATTTATACAGTAATCAGTGGCTATTTATAGCACTGATCCCTGTAAATGACAATGGTCCCAAAAATGTGTCAAAAGTGTCCGATGTGTCCACCATAATGTCGCAGCCACGATAAAAATCGCTGATCTAGTAAAAAAAGAAATAATAATAAAAATGCCATAAAACTACCCCCAAACCAAACCAATCAATATACGCTTATTGCAATTTATTTTTACCAAAAATATGTAGAAGAATACGTATGGGCCTAAACTGAGGAAAAATGTACCGTATTTATCGGCGTATACAGTGCACTTTTTTCCCCTGAAAATAGGGGGAAAATCACGGGTGCGCTCTATACGCCGATAGCATACCTCGGAGGGGAAGTAGGGGGATGAAGGATGTAAATTTTGTTTGGGTACAGCGCCGCACGACCGTGCAATTGTCAGTTAAAGCGACGCACTGCAGAATTGCAAAAAATGTCATTGGACAGCCAATTCTTCCGGGGCTGAAGTGGTTAAGTGGCCACCTGTTTTTTGGGGAACACAACTGTTTTAACCACTTAGCCACCAGCCGCCGTCAAATAACGGCGGCAAGGTGGTTGCTTAACTCTGGGAGGACGTTATATAACGTCCTCCCAGAGAATCGCTCCTGCGCGCCCCCTCGGGCGCGCACACGGAATCATCCGTGCACGCCGGGTCCACGGGACCCGGCGCAACACAGATCACGGTAAAGGGCCAATGACAGCGGCCCTATACCACGTGATCGCCCCTTCCAATAACGGCGCAATCACAATGTAAACAAAGCAGGTCATGTAAAGTTCATCTCTCTCCTCTCCTCACACAGTTTCAGCGTGAGAGAAGAGGAGAGATCTGTGAGTGTTCCCCTGACTATTGCTTTGCCCAAAAGTGCCCAATAGTGGCACATCTGTGCCACATCTGTGCCCATAGTGCCATATATTGCCCAATAGTGTCACATCTTTGCCCAATAGTGCCACATCTGTGTCACCTGTGCCACCAGAGCCGCACCAGTGTCACCAGAGCCACACCAGTGTCACCAGTGCCACACCAGTGCCGTACCAGTGCCACAACAGTGCCATACCAGTGCCACCTGTGCCACCTGTGCCCACCAGTGCCCATCAGTGCCACCTGTGCCCATCAGTGCTTATCTGCACCACTGCAGTGCCACATCAGTGCCACCTGTGCCCACCAGTGCCGCCTGTGCCCACCAGGGTCTCAAGAAATGAGAGAGGCTGTCAGTACATCAGGTGTGATCGAATTGATCAATTTTCAGTAATTGGTACCATAGCTTGTAGACCCTATAACTTTCACCCAGACTAAATAATATCCCAAAATGTTATTTTATTTTGTTACCAAAGATATGGAGCAGTATACATTTTAGGCCAAATTTATGAAGAAAAATTACTTTTTTGCAAAAGTTTATAATAGAAATGAAGAAAAATTCATTTTTTTACAAAATTTTCGTTCTTTTTTCATTTATAGCGAAAAAAAATAAAAACCGCAGAGGTGATCAAATACTACCAAAAGAAAGCTCTATTTGTGGGGAAAAAGGGACAAAAATGTAATTTGGTTACAGTGTTGTATGACTGAGTTATTGTCATTTAAAACGTGAGAGCACCGAAAGCTGAAAATTGGTCTGGTTATTAAGTGGGTTTAAGTGCCCAGTGGTCAAGTGGTTAAGATTACTACTTTATATCATTATGAGTGACTGAGCTGTCCTTATGTTATACTCTTGATATTCAGAGTACTGTATATCGTTATTGATCAGGTTTCTGATGCATTCATTCTGAACTGATAATAAAGGTTGGCAGTTATTTCTATTCCGTTCTTTTGTGCCAGTATTTTTCCTTATGTGTTTGCTTTGTTCTGTGTTCATGCGGTACCCTGACCTTGGGGTGTAATCCCATGTGTGGAGCTAAGACACCAAACAATGGATGTGTATACTGCACATGATGTCTATGAACGAATCTGGTAGAGCGTAGATTAGTCTGCGTTCCGGCTGTGCATGCATCTAAAGTCTAATGCCAGCTTTCATTTCACTGATCATTTCAGGTTTCTATGGAGAACATTTCAGAAATCATACAACAGATTTCTGTTATTGGACTTAAATTGTTGCAATTCTTTTTTGATGAAATACATGAAACATATTTTCGGTGACATGTCAATGAACAGAAATCATACACCATCACATCAGGCTTATTGAAAAACAGCAGGGAACGATGATGATGTGCCAAATACGTAACAAATATCAGCTTATCAGATTTTTAGATTATCGTAGCCAGATCAGATAAAAGATTTTTGGACTGATTGCTATGGGTTACTATTGCATATTACATTTGCTTTATGCAATTCCTTATTGACTAATCCTGCATGTTTCAGGTCATCATTGGATCAATTATGGCGTGGGTTCTTAAAGAAGAGTTCCTCCTGGTTTTTTTGCTTATTAAAAGTCAGCAGCTACAAAAAGCGTAGCCGCTGACTTTTAATAAACCGACACTCACATGCCCCACGTCCAGCAATGCGGCCGCGCGGTGCCCCGTTCCTCTCCACCTCCTCTTCTTGGCACCATCATATCTACTGTGGGCACCCGCCGTGACAGCTTCCATCTTCACGGCCATGCCCCCCTTGCGCTCTACCATTGGCCAGCGATCGCTGGCAGGGAGGGGCCGCCTAGGGTGAGAGGAGGAGTTGCCTAGGTGGCCGAGGACCTGGAAAGGAAGTGGGACAGGAAGTCCCACTAAAAGAGCACACCCCCCCAAAAAAATTACAAATGTGGCAGGGGGCGAGGAGTGCTTAAAGCGGAAGTTCCACTTTTGGGTGGAACTCGAATTGTGGTGCCCACAGTGCCCAAAAAAAGCAAGCAAAAGGCAAAGAATTAGCCTCCAGTATTTCCTATGGTCTCTCTATGTAGCCATACTTTCTCCATTATCAGTTACCATGCCTTGTACTGCAGTGTGACTTCGGAAAGGGGTGTCTATTTTGTTAAAGACAGGGCTTTCCTTCCTCATGTCAGAGTCTCCAGCAAAGAGAAGGGCAAACAGCACCCTAGTGACATCACCAAATCTCACTCCAAATCTGCTTAGACTTTCAGACGCAGCCGTGCCTAGATATATACACTATATTACCAAAAGTATTGGGACGCCTGCCTTTACACGCACATGAACTTTAATGGCATCCCAGTCTTAGTCCGTAGGGTTCACTATTGAGTTGTGCCACCCTTTGCAGCTATAACAACTTCAACTCTTCCAGGAAGGCTGTCCACAAATTTTAGGAGTGTGTCTATGGGAATGTTTGACCATTCTTCCAAAAGCGCATTTGCGATGTCAGGCACTGATGTGGTTGAGAAGGCCTGACTTAACGAGCGTTTCGCAATACGAACAATTTAAAAAAAAAATCTTGATTTGGTTTGCGAGTGTTGTTTTGCAAAATGACCAGGATTCAAGCCTCTGCGGTGTGCAGTACCGCATTTGGCCAGATGTGCGGGGGCCCGGTGACACTTGGAGACATTCGGAGCTGTTCCGAAATATTTGGAAACACTCAGGCCGGTCCAAACCGATAAAAACGGACTGAAGTTCAGTTTCATCGGTCCAAACCGACCGTGTGTACGGCCCATCGGTCTTTTGTCTTTCGGACAAAAATTATAGAACTTGCTTTAAAATCGAACCGATGGACCGCTGACCGATAGGTCCAAACCGATGGTTAGTAAACAAAAGCATCGGTTCAAAACCCGCGCATGCTCAGAATTAAGTCGACGCATACTTGGAAGCATTGAACTTCATTTTTCTCTGCACGCAGTTGTGTTTTACGTCACCGTGTTGGACTCGATCGTTTTTTTAACTGATAGTGTGTACGCACATCAAACCATCAGGCCACTTCAGCGGTGAACCGATGAAAACGGTCCATCGGACCATTCTCATCGGATGGATCGACCGTGTGTACGCGGCCTCAGAAATACTCCAGCCGAACAGTCTGAGTATTTCTGTGTCTCTCCAGGCACCCCCCCCCCCACCTCTGGCCACATGCGGTATTGCATGCCTTAGAAGTCAATATGGAACAAATTATCTTAGTTCCCATTGACTTATATGGGGAAACTCGCTTTGATATGATAGTGCTTTGAATTACAAGCATTCTCCTAAAACGGATTATGCTCTTAATCCAAGGTTCCACTGTATACATCCAACAGGGAGAGTAGGCCCTCTGGTAAAAACCACAGCAGGTGTGCAGACCCAGGACTCCCAGTCTAGTGAGATATAAGAATTTGTCATATTGTTCTAACTCTTCAGCATCTGCCGAAAATATCAGTTTTAAGTGGACTGATTCTTTAAATTAGAACTGACATTTTCCAGGAGGACCCATGGTTCTAATGCGGATTTGGATTTGTTGCGATCATTTTCTCTGTAAATACTTTACAGATTGACAAATGATTTTTACAGGATTGTTTTTATTATATAACAATTTGACTACATAAATAACATTTTCATACAGACCTTGAAGGTAACAGTAAAATTCCTCCTTGCTGATATGAGCTAAATTTCTAATGCATGACAGCAACAGCATAATACGTATAGCCTTGTGTATAAGATTTCTCTGGATGAAAACTGATATGGCTGTGTAGTGTATGGGTGCATCCAGTGTGTTATTGAAATACAGCCTACTATGTCTAAAGAGGATCTGTCTCAAGAGAAAACATTTTATTCATTTACTGAAAAATACACACTGGAATATTATCTTTCCAGGATCTTGTCTTTGGATTAGCCATGGCCATAACTATATCATTTTTTTCATCATCAATTGGTGTAGACAGGTGTCCTCTGCTGAACTCTGAGGCCTCGTACACACGACCAAGTTTCTCAGCAAAAAACAGCAAGAAACTTGCTGGGAGATATTTTTTTGCAGAGGAAACCGGTCGTGTGTACATTTTCGTTGAGGAAACTGTTGAGAAACTTGACGAGCCAAAAAGAAAGCATGTTCTCTATTTTCTTGATGGGAATGGAGAAAATTGGCTTGTCGAGTTTCTCGACGGCTTCACAAGGAACTCGGCGAGCAAAACGATGTGTTTCTCCCGTCGAGTTTCTCGGTCGTGTGTACGAGGCCTCAGTCTAGCCCAGCTATTCTCAAGATTCTTACCTCTAAATAAGCTTTGAAATTATTTTCTCCATGAACCCCTGATAATAATGATTACAGCGCATGGCACATTACCATCATCGTTAGTTTGTGAAAAGTTTTAAATACAAGAAAAAAGAATGAGGCCTACCTAGAGTAATAAACACCCAGGGCAGATATTTGTTTGCCAGATATCAAGCAATTGTGCTGCAAGT
This sequence comes from Rana temporaria, assembly GCF_905171775.1. Classification (NCBI taxonomy): domain Eukaryota; kingdom Metazoa; phylum Chordata; class Amphibia; order Anura; family Ranidae; genus Rana; species Rana temporaria. Next base: position 388,270,147 of record NC_053492.1, read on the forward strand.
TTGAAAATTACTTAAAGGGGTTAAATAGCTTCCTTTACCTTAGTGCAGTCCTCCTTGACTTACCTCATCCTTCGATTTTGCTTTTAAATGTCCTTATTTCTTCTGAGAAATCCTCACTTCCTGTTCTTCTGTCTGTAACTCCACACAGTAATGCGACACTTTCTCCCTGGTGTGGAGAAAGCCTCCTGAGGGGGCGAGCAGGAGTGTCAGGACGCCCACTAACACACAGCTCCTTTCTCTATCTGCAAAGTAGAGAGCGTCCTGACCCTCCTGCTAGCCCCCTCCCCCCTCAAGAGGCTTTCTCCACACCAGGGAGAAAGTGTCGCATTACTGTGTGGCGTTACAGACAGAAGAACAGGAAGTGAGGATTTCTCAGAAGAAATACGGACATTTAAAAGCAAAATCGAAGGATGAGGTAAGTGAAGGAGGACTGCACTAAGGTAAAGGAAGCTATTTAGGGACATTTTTTTTTTTACCTTTACAAACCCTTAAAGCTATTTCTAGACTTGCCAGCCTTCACAAGTTTGTTGCACAATGGCAGCAAGTCCATATTGCAGGACTCTGGGTCAACTTTATTTGATTTTATTTTATCAGGGAAAGTCAAAATTTGCATATACATTCAGTTACCTATACGTTTGTATCCCCTAAGGCCCCTTTCACACGTGCGGACCGCATGTCCGCTTTTTCATCCATCCATTTGCAGATGAAAAAGGGACATACATTGGTCCCTATGAGATCCCGGATGTCAGCGGATGACACCCGATCTCGTCTGCCTCTGCAATGATGCGATTCTGCAGATGTAAGAAAACCCTATTTTTCCTTTTGTTTGCAGATCGAATGAACACGGACATACGGTCCGTGTTCATCCGATCCCCCCATAGGGGAGAGCAGAGAAAAGACAGGGCGGTCCCTGCACAGTGTGCGGGGACCGCCCTGTCATCCGCCAGCTCAGCGGGGATCAACGGAGCGATCCCCACTGAGCATAGGGAGCATACGGAGGCGGATCATTACTGATCCGCCCCGTATGAAAGGGGCCTAATTGTTTTAATATGATGTGCTTTTCACTGATAGTAACTTCTACTTGTCCATTTTTTAACCATGATTTAAATTGGTCAAGTTTCTTGCAGTGGATTTCTGATTGTCAAATGCACCTTAATAGAGTAAAACAATACTCAAAAATGAAAATGAGTACTTTATTCTGCCATTACCTGTTATATTTATTGACCTCTAAAACGCAATGGGCAATAGAGCGCATTTTAATATCAACATGAATATGGCATACAAATGGTTTAGGGTATCTGCGCTTAGGAAGTAAATAAGCTGCTGCCTCCCCCTCAGGATCCCTGTTCCCAAGGTCTAAAATGTGAATGGCTATTTAGATGGGGTAAGTGGCGCTGCCGGTCACTTGGGGTAGTGCAAGTGATTAATTGTACTATATCTACAGTATAATTAATATACTGTATATCCAAACTTAGTTATTTATTATATATATATTAATTATACCATAGATATAGTACAATTAATCACTTGCACTACCCCAAGTAACCATCAGGGCCACTTACCCCATCCAAATAGCCATTCACATGAATATGGTATAGCCCAAAAGAGAGCTTAACGTAATTAATTAATTTGTGACATGTTCCCTTGCTGCTTAGGCCATAAAGTGGTTGAAATAATGTTCCTGAAAATATTAGAAGCTATAATAAAACAGTAAAAAATGGTAATTACTTAGAGGCAGTGTACTTGGTGGGCAGGGTGCACGGACGTGTCCTCCCGAGCACAGCATAGCCTCTCCTGCATCAGGCTCTCACACACCTCTGCCTCTCCAGAGCTCCGCTCTGTTCGCTCTCTGAGCACCTGGCAACATAAAGACCCCTTGCACCTTCAGGCTCTCTCCTCCTCCCTCCCAGCGCTGGGCTGACAGGAGTAGTAATGTTGCTCTCACTACTCCTGTCAGCCATGGCGCCCCTCTCAATATAGCACATGCCCCACCCAGTTTCAGCCCTGGCATCATCAACTGCAAGTGCTCTCTTCACATAGGCAGTCATGTAACAATCAAACAAGGAGCCCACCGGAATGTCATGTTTCCATAGATTTCGATAAGTAAAGAATCAGTTAGAAAGAGTGAGAGGGGGTTCTTTTTTTACCAAGGGTTGAGACTTTAGGTACTGCAGAAGATACAGTACATGAGTGTAAAATTGGTCTGTAGCAAAACAGTTTTATTCAAGCATAATATTGCAACATGTACTAAAAACAGAGTAAAGGAAGGTGCTTTTCTACAAGAATAAAGAGACTACAGATAATACAGCAATGTAAACTGGGCCAGCAAAAGAACAATATCAATGAGCAAGGTGGGACCTCAACTTACTAGGGACAAAGATCACAAGATGAGGATTTACTACAAGAATGAATGCATAGGATACAGCAGTGTAAATTTGGCCAGCAACAGGACAGTCTTAATCATGGATAATAGGCCTAACTGGAGTATGCCTAAATTGTGCTTATTTATGGGGGTAAGAGATTGTGATGAACTTAAAATGATATAGTGGGAATTGACTGCTGTGCATATACAATTCAACCTCACAGATTCTGGGACTTCTGTAAAATGTGAAAGCAGACATGCCCGTGATTAACTTTAAATGTGTTAAAGTGACCCACCAAAGGAGTCACAGAGGAACATTTCTGGTGACCCATGTCTTTAAACACTGCTGCTTTGCTGCTCACAAGCAACTACAGTTTTTGAGACTTTTGGATTTGCTGAATAAATGCACCCCCCCCCCCATCGCATTTCTCTAGTTTCTCCTGCTGACTTGCACATCCTTTCGTTGATTATAGAACCCTCCATCCCCCCTATCCCCAACCTATTTCTGTAGCATATGGGAATGTGGTCTGTTATTCCACAGTGAAAAATGGGCATGACTGATAGCACTATTGGGATTTCAGTACAAACAAGCAGAGTATACAGAACAGAAACAGCAAAAGATAGCTCTGAATTTCTGGCAGGATCAACAGATGATTTATACACTTATAAAACAGATATGATAAGAGATGTCCATTGTTGGGTGATTATATACACTATAAGCAGCTGTCACAAACTATGGTGAACGGGAGTGAACCACAACTGCGGTTTCAATGCACCTCCCTATGTTATGTGAGATTTCAGTACTGGACCCCAGGCGTCACTCCAATCAGAGAAAAGGAGTTCAGGGGTTCACTACATCATCTCTCTCACATATAGGAATGCGTTGAGCTACTAAGGGAGGAGGTATTACAACATGCCTCCAACCCCTAGCGTAGGAAGTTTACAATAAAGGTTAACGAGCACAACTGCATTGAAGATTCCAATGTACTTCTCTATGCAAGTGATTATCAGTACGGGACCCCAGGCGTCACTCCAATCAGAGAACAGGAGTTTGGGGGTTCTCTACATTATATAATTTTACATAAAATAATGCATTGGGCTACTGAGGGAGGAGGTATTACAACATACCTTCCAAGCTTAGCCCAAAAAAAGGTATAATGAACATGTTCAGTATTTAAGGGCGGAAGCCCGTATACAAGTAACAACGAATGTCAAGCACGTAGCATATAATGATACTGTATGCAAGTAGCATTATAAAAACACCGGAAAGAGCCCTGGTGCATGCTAGTGGCCATCCCTATGCCCCTAATGTGTCTAAATGACAGTTGCATCTCACAATCCATAAAGATAGGTGGATATTGTCATAGCTGCTTTAGAAACTCATTTACCTCCAGAAAAAAAAACTGAGCGATGAGCTGCATCTACAGTAAAGACACAGCTCACCAGCTCCCGTGAATGAAGTCCATGGCCAGCCTAAAATTTGTTCACACCATGTGCAGAGAGACCTGTTTTTTCTGCACTAGAAAAACACGGGTGTCTGCTAGGGCACACAAAACACAATTATTTTCTATGAACCCATCCACAGAAAAATACTGGTGTGATATGCAGAGCAGAGAGCGTAGAATTATTTCCACACAGCTCCATACATGATAAGATGTGAAACTGACAGAGCTTTGCCCATTCTTCTGTAAACCACTAGCACCTTTGTCCCCCTTTTTTTTATGTCTGAATTTTTCACAGTACACCCACAACACGATGCAATAGTAAATTGATATAATTTAAGTTATAAAGCCAGAGTCTATAGTATCCCGAAAGCAATATGCTAAAAAAAAAGCCAGTGGAAAAGAATGACTGGTAGACCGTGTGTCTTTACTGTACAAATCAATAAGAAGATGCTGCACACTAAAATCAATAATTAGCTCAAAATCTTTGACCAATATTTCACTGAGTCTTTCAGCCGTTTTGTGAAGGTCATTGGTTTGATGCAACCTACAAACAGCATTTTCTTCTTGTTGTCTTGTTAGTCCTTCAAACTGTTTGCAAATAATAGGAGCAAGACTAAGGCTGGCCACACAATATACAATTTTCCTTTAAATTTACCAAAACCATATAAAAAAGGCAGATCCTTGCACTACATCGTTGAAGGTAAACCTAAAGGAAATTAAATAAGAAAATAGTATAATGTACGGCCAGCTTAAAGGTGTAATTAAAATCCACAAAACCCCAGTGCAAGGTCTGAACATATTTGGCAAGCATTGGTATTTTTTTTTTCTGATTCTTTTGCCCATAGATAGGCTTTAAAGGGGTTCTGAAGCATTAAAGCGGAGGTTCCGCCAATTTTTTTTTTAAAAGCCAGCAGCTACAAATACTGCAGCTGCTGACTTTTAAAATATAGACACTTACCTGTCCAGTCCGATGTCGGCAGCCGAGGGCCGAGCAATCGCTCGTCCCTCATGTGCTGCACCAGCCGCCATCCTCGGTGAAGGAATCGGGAAGTGAAGCGTTGCGGCTTCACTGCCCGGTTCCCTACTGTGCATGCACGAGTAGCGCGGTGCGCCGTCACTGGTCCCTGCTCACTCCTGGGAACAGTGTGTTTCCCAGAAGACAACGGGGCGTGCGGGTAGGGGCGTGACTGGGGCAGAGTGTATTCCCAGAAGTGGGTGCAAATACCTGTCTTAGACATGAATCTGCACCCCCTGAAAGGTGCCAAATGTGACACCGGAGGGGGGGAGGGTTCCGAAAAGTGAAAGTTCCATTTTTGGGTGAAACTCTGCTTTAAGGTTTTTCTTTCACCTTAATGCATTCTATGCATTAAGTTAAAAACCTTTTGTGATGCAGCTGCCCCCCAGATGACCTCCTTTTTCTTACCTGAGCCTGATCCAGTGACGTGCATGAATGCAGTGGTTTCAGCCGCTGTCTCTCTTCTCATTGGACAGACTGATAACAGCAGGAGCCATTGGCTCCCGCTGCTCTCAATCAAATCCTATGACATGAGAGTGGGGGCGGGGCCAAGTCCCACCACTGCGTCCATTGACACAGACAGTGGAATCCCATACGAGAGCCCCCAGGAAAAGCGGCTTTCCGTGGGGGAAACCGAGGAAATGGAGGAACTTGGAGCACCAGCGGGGGACCCTAGAAGAGGAGGATTGGGGCTGTTCTGTTTAAAACTACTACACAGAGCAGGTAAGTACAGTCATGTTTGTTATTTTTATTTTAAAAAAAAGGAAGGTGTACAGGCACTTTAAGCTTATATTTTCAGTTCTGTTTGGAAGGGTTTGAAGCAGGGTTCGACAAATCCCGGTCGCCAGGTCGCCATGGCGACTAGAAATAGTGTCCTGGCGACTTGGCTTGGAAGGTGGGCCATCTGGTGGTGAGCCGTTGGTATTACAAGTTAAGCATTACAAGTTAAACAGCAATTCTAATGTCATTTTTCACTATTTTTCAATGCCATCTTCTTCCCTCTAATTAGAACCCCCAAACATTATACATATTTTGTATCCTAACACCCTAGAGAATAAAATGGCGATCATTGCAATACTTTCTGTCACGCCGTATTTGCGCAGCCATCTTAGAAGCGCACTTTTTTTGGAAAAAATGACACTTTTTTTAATTAAAAAATAAGAACAGTTAAGTTATCCCCATTTTTTTTTATATTATGAAAGATAATGTTACGCCGAGTAAATTCATACCCAACATGTCACGCTTCAAAATTGCGTCCGCTCGTGGAATGCCGACAATCTTTTACCCTTTAAAATCTTCATAAGCGACGTTTAAAAAAATCTACAGGTTGCATGTTTTGAGTTACAGAGGAGGTCTAGGGCTAGAATTATTGCTCTCGCTCTACCAATCACGGCGATACCTCACATGTGTGGTTTGAACACCGTTTACATATGTGGGCGCTGCTCATGTATGTGTTCGCTTCTGCGCGCAAGCTCGTCGGGACGGGGTGCGTTTTCTGGCTCCTAACTTTTTTAGCTGGCTCCTAGATTCCAAGCAAATTTGTCAAACCCTGGTTTGAAGAGTTATGTATAATAGTGTGCATCGCATTACCTGCAGGTGGTTGCTTTTTCTAAAAATTATCTTTGCAGTGTCTCCTGGATATTGCCCTGAACAGCATTTTTTCGAAGATCGAACATGAAAGAACATCGCAGGACAGTTTTTTTTTTTTTTAATAAAGGACTACTCTATACTGTCATTTTTAAAATCTTGCCACTTTTTTTGGTGAATGAGTAGGGGTAAAATGTACCTGATACCCATTTACATGGGGGAGGCCGGGATCTGAGAGTCCCCTTGCTAAAGGGGGCTTCCAGATTCCGATAAGCCCTCTGCACGCAGACCCCCACAACCACCAGGCAAGGGTTGTGGGGATAAGGCACTTATAAAGCATCCTCCCCCATGTTGAGGGCATGTGGCCTGGTACGGTTCAGGGGGCATCCCCCCTTTTCCTGCGGCCTGCCAGGTTGCATGCTTGGATTAGGGTCTGGTGTGGATTTTAGGGGGACCCTACACCATTTTTTTTTTAATTTGGTGCAGGGTTCCCCTTAAAATCCATTTCAGACCTGAAGGGCCTGATATGGATTTTGGGGGAATCCCCACGCATTTTTTTTTATTTTGGTGCGGGGGAACCCATTAAAAAAAAATGCAGTTTTTAAACGTTTTTTGCTTTAATACATGTCCCATGGGACAGAACCCAGGTCCCCATGCCGTATTTTTTCGATGATTTTTATCTATATTGCCGGGATCCGACAATATATTACAGCCGTGAGCAGTTTTAAATTACTTTTTTTCCTTTAGAAATATCATTTTGCTGTGGTATTGTTCTAAACACAGGAAAACATTGCTACTTTACAGGCAGACTAAGGACACCCCCAGGCACAATATTTAAAGGAATATTTCATTTTTATTCTTTCACGTAAAGCATTATTAAAATCAAAGCTACTGAAAAAACGGCATTGCATTGAAACATGTCCCTTGGGGCAGGTCCCCATGAACCTTTGTATGGCAATAGCTTGCATATAAGCCTTTAAAATTAGCACTTTTGGTTTTTCATGTTAGTGTTCGGCGGCTTTTGAATTTGGCGTGAACACTGCATAATGTTCGCTGTTCGGCATACACGCAATGTTCGAGTCGAATTTAGGTTCGACTCGAACAACAGGCTCATTCTTGCTTATCGCACTTTTCATAACTAAGTCTCATCATTACAAAGACTCTTTTTAAACAGCACAAAAAAATAGTAAGGGACGTATGCAGAAAAATTGTTACTTTGCGTTATAACATATAAGCTATAAGTCTGTTCTCTGTCTGAAGATCTTTAAACAAAAGTCTTTGGGATTTTAATGAGCCAAGTGGATGCTTTAAATTGTTCTACCATTACAACATGAGACTGTTTTTAATTCCACTGTTTCTGTTTGGCCTTCCTTCAGAATATATTAAAAAAAAGGATACAAGAAACTTCTCGTGCCTTCTACAACATGCTTATACTCAATTTCTTTTCCAGAACTCTGGAATTTTTTCTTTGGGGTTTTCAGTGTATTGTACATTTTATAATGTAATGAAAATACTTTATAATTCTATAGGATTATTTAAGCCTTTTTTATATGCGTTATTGAAGTATATGTAAAACCAAAAATAAATAAATTTGAAGCTTTTATTAAAATAATGTCTTTCTAAAAAAAATTCCCTGTTCAGACACTTCCTACTAGAGGGTGACAATATTCTATGCCTGTCTCTCAGTTGTGCTCCTGTGTTGTCACCCTGTCACATGAGCTTTTAATGGAGACTACAAATGGCTATCTTGACAAATATCATGTCATTCAGCCACTGGGGCTTGGATGTAGATAGGAAGTGACTGCAGAAGATTAGTAGCACTTAGTTGCAACAAAAGATGAAAAGTAAACTGAAAAGAAGTATTTTATTTAAAAAAAATAGCAGTTGTTCATGATACACAGTACTCTAGCAAACTGAATGTAAATTAGTTATGATCTAAATCTGCTTTAACCGTTTTTCTGCCATTGCTGTAACTGTTGCCGCACAGCAGTTTTTTCTGACTGCCAGCTTTCTTGTAGAAGCCCCTGATTACTTGCACATGCTAAGGAAGCGGTTGCCCATCTGTCTGGACTCAACTGTCCCTCCTGGGGACTGAGATATTCATGACAGGTATCAGGATATAGAGCAGCGGGAGATCAGTAAACATCCCTGGGGAGTATGAACCTAGAAGCGCTCATCACTGATCACTACCGGGTTCACAGTTACCAAACTCCAGCCACACTGGCTGGGGAAGAAGCTAATCGAGCACAGTCAGTGCTCTATTTTCTTTAACAGAGTGCAGAGGGGACATTTAGTGGTCTAATAGATCCCTGCTATATCCTTGTAGAAAACCTGCACTATGCTATCACTTAGGGGGCTTCTTAGCTCCCTTGTGATAGCAAAAATTTAAAAAAGTGTTTAAAAAACCAAAGTTTATAAAAAACAAACAAAAAAAAAATCTCAACATTATTTTAAAAACTCTCTGCTTCTACGTACAACGGGAAAATAACTATGTATCAACACATGCTCAGTTTTCTGGGCCACATCTGTATCATGTTCTGTTATAGTTACTTATGGTGATGTATGCACCAATGGCCCAGATTCAGTAAGAATCTGCGCCTTTCTTACGCAGGCACAGGGCAGCGTTTTTGCCCTGCGCCCGCACAAATTTTCTGCGCTGCCCGCGATTCACGGAGCAGAAGCTCCATAAATTGCGGGGGCGCTGTGTTAACTTGCCCGGCGTAAGGGCGCCTAATGTAAATGATCCCGCCGGGGGCGGGAATCATTTAAATTAGGCGTGCTCCCGCGCCGAGCGTAGAGCGCATGCTCCGTCTGGAAACTTTCCCGACGTGCATTGCGGCAAATGACGTCGCAAGGACGTCATTTGCTTCAAAGTGAACGTGAATGGCGTCCAGCGCCATTCACGATCCACTTACGCAAACGACGTAAAATTTGAACGTCGCAACGCGGGAACGTGGCCATCCTATAGCATTGGCTGCGCCTGCTATTAGGATGTGTAACGTTACGCGAAACCCGACGTACGCAAATTACGTAATTTGCGTACGCAGGGCCCGCGCAAGTTTGTGAATCGGTGTTAGTATGCAATTTGCATACTATACACAGATCACAATGGGAGCGCCCCCTAGCGGTTTTCGCTAGAATGCAGCCTAAAATCTGCGTGGCATAAGAGCAAAAGAAAGACACAGATGTCTACGGTGTGCAGGCGCACTGAGCGTGCCGTTACTTACCAGCGATCATGCCGTTAGTGGCAGCACCCACGCGCATGCGCGGGAGTGACGTCATAGCGGCTCCGGCTAGTCACAGTGCCGGAGCCGCGATATGCGGAAGTGAATCGCTGCGGGGGCTTCGATCTCCAGTAAGTACTTCATAATGAGCTAGTATGCTATGCATACTAGATCATTATGCCTTTGCCTTGCAGGGTGCTTAAACAAAAAAAAAAGAGGGGTTACTTCCTCTTTAAAGTCCCAATGTACTGGGGGGAACTTTTTTGTTTATGTTCCATATCATAGGGATGTTGGCAAGAATCAAGGTCTTACGATAGTGGCTGTATTTTTTCTACAAGCACATATGAACACAAATGCACATGTCTGGTGTGGCCATGTGTTAAAACATGGCCATGCAGGCTAGAGTAACAGCAAGAATTCTCGAGCCATGATTCACTGTTAACTATAACTGATGACCTGTAAAGGCTTTTAAAATGTCACCTTTGGATAATTTTGGGTACTATAGTTTTTTTGCCGTTTCACGGGAATGTTTTGAGGCTTGATAAATTTGGTATATATTTAGGCGATACAACCTCGTCTTTTATGCCTGTTATGTTTTTAAAAAAAAATAAAAAAGGGTTCTCACATTTTATTCCTTCTAGGATTATTGGTTGAAGAGTATGTAAACTTTGTGCAAAAATCATTAGGGGGGGGAGATCTGACCACTTCACTCATTTTGGATGACAGGGATTTGCACATGATGTACGCATGGATGGTGTGATTCTATCACTGGGTGCCCTCCTTCCATGACAGGAAGGAGGTTTGACTCTGAACAGACCTCTGAAAGGTTAGCACTTTACTCAACAGCTGTTGCTGGGTGGCAATCCATTTTGCAGAACAAAGAACTTTTATTTCTCCAGTTACCCAACACCTCCTCACACACACTTACCTTAAAAGGAACATTGTCTAGGAATACTATAGAGTTAAACAAACATAGTTTCAGTTGAATAATATAGTGCAGGATCACAGTTCATTTGGTCTTACAGGTCTCTCTAGTTTTGTCCAGCTCCTCATTTCACTCTGCCCTGTCTTGTGACTTGTTCTTTATTCCTTTCTATCAAGCCAATGACCTTTTTTTTATATGAGCTCTGGGAAAGAATTACTGCTGAATGACTGATTCTGTGCCATTACGAATGGAAAAGTTTGAGAAGTTTCTTAAGCAATATAATTTTATAATCCACAGTTTTAAATGATCCTGGATTACAGTGCAATCAAGTGCGAGAAGGAAAAAAACATGAGTGTGTTTTATGCTGCGGTATGGAATCCTTAAATCAACAAACTCTTTCTCCATTTGTTTGTTTTAAACTATTGTAATATAATTAAACTTCTTCATACTTGGGGTTTCATTATTTGAAAATGTAATTGAATTACAAAATGTAAAATAAGTTTAAGACCCTTGTCTGCATAGTTATTTATATTGGAATATTGTATTAGATATATATTACTGGAACAAGAGATTATTTGGGTAGAAGTATAGCTTATTTAATGTATGTTGATTGGCATTAGTACCAATCAATTCCGATGTCTAGAACTGGCCATATATATTTTTTTTTTTAGACTTTTCCATGGATTTTTATTTTTTTTTGGAGATAATTGCAAACCAATTGCTTGTATCTCACTGGGACTGCTGCCCTCCACCTATTTATTATTATCTTGATTAGTTTGGATGAGTCCGGTCCTAATTGCTGTTTTCCCTAGTGGCTACTATGGAGACTTTAGCAGACAGTTACTAACTTGATAATTTTACAAGCATGAAGTAGCAATGACTATGATAGCAGAATATCAAGAATACAGTGAAAGATTTTGCTTTTGGAGTGTAAAGTATTATAAGCAGTCAGAATCTATAGAGATATGAGCCTTATGTGGCCTTAAATCTTAATATGGATGGATGCCAAAATAAGCTGATGGAAAACTGTCCAGACCTCAAGTATTTATCTCCAATGCTGACACTATCTGAACTCCAGGTAAACAGTTACATACGCAAATTTAATATATACTAGGGAGCTGTTTTACATTTTTGTCCATCCAGTTCTAAAGCCTCGTACACACGCACGGTTTTCTCAGCAAGAAACAACAAGAAAACTGCTGGCAGAGCTTTCTTGCCGAGTAAACTGTGCGTGTGTACGAGGCTTTGAGGTTTCTCGTCAAGAAAACTGCTCAGAATCTCGATGAGAAAAATAGAGAACCTGCTCTCTATTTTCTTGTCGTGAGATTCTCGGTAGTGTTTTCCTGTTGAGAAACCTAAGCGTGTGTATACTTGCCTCTCCATGGAAACCCGTGCATGCTCGAAATGACTTTGACGCATGCGTGGTAGCTTCCAAGGCATAGGTAGGGTGAAGCAAGATGGCGGCGACGCCATCAAATGTGACGAACGCATGCTCGTCAAAGTCGATGATGTCACCACGTTCGTGCTATTCAAAAGAACGGCTGTTCTTTTGAATGGTGTGTGTGTGTACACTCGGCCGGCAAGAGAATCTTGCCAGGAATATCGTTAGGAAAAAACGTTTTTTCCTGACGAGAATCTGGGCCGTGTGTTCAGGGCTTAAGTTTTACATACCTGTACAAGGTGTGACAATATCATTTTCAGCATGCGCGCAGTAAAGCACTATAGCGTTGAGTAACACATTCTCAAGTGTGATCTGACATGTTCTAACTTGCACTCGTCTGAGTCGCAGACTTTATGGAGTAGTAGAAGAAATAACACTTGTGTGCGTTGCACTTTTGGTGGAAAATGAGTGACAGTAATCCGGAGCTGCGGATTAACACACAAATTTGCATGAAAATTGGGAAAATTGTGAGTGAAAGTTTAGCTCTGTTACTACAGACTTATGGTGAACATTCCATGAAGAAATCAAGTGTTTTTGAATGGCATAGGTGGTTTAAGGAGGGGCAGAAAGATATCCACAATGATGAAAAAAGTGGGCATCCAAAAACACAAAGGATGGATACAAATGTTGACAGAGTGAAAACCTTCGCACACTCAGATCCAAGATTGAGTGTGTGAATGATGGCAGAAGAATTAAACATGAACAGGTATAGACTGCACCAGATTCTAACAGAGAAATTTGGAGTTAGAAAGATTTCCGTAAAAATGGTGCCTTGAATTTTGATAGAAAATCAGAAAGTGTGCTATCTTCAAATTTCATCGGATCTTTCAAGGAATGCAGAGTGTGTCGCTTCACAAGGGGAATACTTTGAAGGTGACAACCGCCGCTAGTGTATGGGTAAGAAAACTTTTTTTACAGTTCGTTCTGGGAAAATGAAATGTCACACCTTGCTGTTTTCACTTACGTTTCCTGTCCCTTCTCCACCCTGTGACTGGACAGTGAAAGGAGAAGTAGTCGACTGATGAGCTTATCCTTATGACACTTTGCTCTATTCCTAACAGCATGCTACTTGTGCTGCTTCTCACTCACCCAGTCTGAGCTTTGCTCTTACAGATACTACAGAAGGCGAAAAGCAAATCAAATTCAGAAACTTGTATAACGTAAAAAAAAAAAGTATATACTTATTAATACACAGCTGCATTAACTTGCACATAACTGCCTGGAGTTCAGCTTTAAACAAGTATATACAACTAACCCTGTGATATTAACATATGTCATCCATTAAATACCTCCTGTATTTTGTCACCAGAAAAATATCTGCTGATGTGCACCTGGATGGATATCAAAATCCAAATTCTAGTATCCACCCACGTTACCTAATGTTCTTCCCCAGCTAGATGTCTTTTTTAGACTGCCAAGAGATTGGACTGTACCTTATCATGTCATTGGCCAGGGTACATTCACCTTCTAATATTGCATAGCCCTTCAAAAACAAAATAATATTATACACTAATTTGGCTGAAGTGCGATATTATTTTGATTTAGATAAAAACTGTGCAATCTTAGAAGGTGAATGAGAACCTACTAGAAAGTGGCCAGAAGGTAATAGAAAAAACATATCATAAATGTTTCTCTTGGGGGAAGGAAAGTGATTTTTCGGTAGAAAGAAGGAGAGAAAAAGACAATAAAAGTACAGAAAAAAGATAGATGGTAATACGAACAGCACAATGATTTATAGTGTATAGGAGAAGAGTAGAGGTAGTTGCTGATATACAGTTGACCAAAAAAGAAAAGATTATAGAGGTTTAAGACGGGTATTACTAACATTCTGCTCTTTATATATCTACTATGCATAGCTCCAATTATAGGTAACACTATCCAATTTTTTGTAAAGCTGCAGATTAAGTGGGGAAATAATATATATTGCAAATATAGTTTTAATGATGTAAAACAAAAGTTATGTTTGAGTATCCGGTGGGTAAGATGTGTGAAGAAAAGTGCTTACATTTCGGGAGGTTTCTCTGTCAATAACTCTACCATTGAGCTGCTGTACAATTTCAGGAATAATAGAAAGGCTTGGGTGTATGTATTTGATATGTTAATTCAGTAAAGAAAATGAACGATGACTGGCCATAGAAGGGAATTTCCATTTAACTGAAAATGTACAAAAATACACTTCTTCACACCAGATGAAAACAATTATTTACCAAGGAGTTTGCATTTTTTACCTTGTTTTGTCTTCAAGAAAAATTGATTTATACCAGACTACAGAAGTATTTTTTTGCCAATTTTTATTTCTGACTTACATATTGATTATAAAGATGACTGCAAGAGACAGGGTGCCAACACACAACCTTATCTCCCCACACCCAATTTGATGGTGGGATGCAACACTTTGGTAAATATGTTTCTTTATGTAGTCATGTTTTATGGTTGTGCAGGTCATATCAATACAGGGCAGAAATTATTAATATTATTTTTGTTATTATCACAAAAAGTAATCATGTATAGTAACCCATAGAACCCATATCAATTCTCTGATATCATATAACTGAAAGCTTCTGAATGGTTATTTTAGGTTTAGGTGTGTCAGTGCTTGCTCCACCATGTATTTTAATAAAATCCTGTTTGTAGAAATAGGGAAAATTATTATGTATACTATGTTTACCACCTTATGAGAATATCTACAATTTCTGTAAATATGACAAATATTCCAAAGGTATAGATGTGAACATATGTGACATCATCATTATATTTATGTTGTTACTGCTGTCTGTATAGATTATGCTCACATACTGTAGGTAAACACCAGATGTATTATTATGAGCAAGAGGCAGTTTTTTGTGGGTCTGTTTTTTATACAATATATATATATATATATGTATATACACTATATTACCAAAAGTATTGGGACACCTGCCTTTACACGCACACGGACTTTAATGGTATCCCAGTCTTAGTCAGTAGGATTCAATATTGACTTGGAGCTATAACAGTTTCAACTCTTTTGGGAAGGCTTTCTACAAGGTTTAGGAGTGTGTCTATGGGAATGTTTGACCATTCTTCCAGAAACACATTTGTGTGGTTAGGCCAGTCAAGTTCCGCCACCCGAAACTCGGTCATTCATATCTTTATAGACATTGGTTTGTGCACTGGTCTAAATCATTTGGTGGAGGGGGGATTATGGTTTGGGGTTGTGGGGGTTGTGGGCAAAGTTGGGAGCATGAAATTGTCCAAAATGTCTTGGTATGGTGATGCCTTAAGAGTTCCCTTCAATGGAACTAAGGGACCAAGCTCAATCCCTGAAAAGCAACCCCACACCATAATCCTCCCTCCGCCAATTGATTTAGATCAGTGCACAAAGCAAGGTCCATAAAGACATAGATGGGCAAGTTTGGGGTGGAGGAACTTGGCTGGGCTGAAGCAGAGACTGTGAGCCAGGCCTTCTCATCCACATCAGGGCCTGGCCTTGCGATGTGCTTCTGGAAGAATGATCAAACATTCCCATCGACTCACTCCTAAACCTTGTGGACAGCCTTCCTAGAAGAGTTGAAGCTGTTATAGCTGCAAAGGGTGGGCCAACTCAATATTGAACCCTACAGACTAAGATTGGGATGCCATTAAAGTTCATGTGCGTGTAAAGACAGGCATCCCAATACTTTTGGTAATATAGTGTATATCTTGGTGCCCTGGTCTGGTTAACTGAGAGTTAGTTTTTTACTTTGACTCCTCATCTACAGTTTTTAATAAATCGTAACGTTATTCTATGAATGTTATTTTACAGTTAAACTTAACAGTATGTATTATTTAGGTTTGGATAGAGAGAGTAAAGGTTATATATAATATGTCAGGTTTTTAATGCTATTTGGCCTGGATTCACGTAGAGCCACGTAAAATTGTGCGGGCGTAACATATCTGATTTACGTTACGCCTCCGCAACTTACATGGGCAAGTGCTGTATTCTCAAAGCACTTGCTCCGTAAGTTGCAGCGGCGTAGCGTAAATCGGCCGGCGTAAGCCCGCCTAATTCAAATTTGGATCAGGGGGGCGTGTTTTATGTAAAACTACTGTGACCCGACGTGATTGATGTTTTTGCGGAACGGCGCATGCGCCATCTATTGAAATTTCCCAGTGTACATTGCTCCAAAGTACGCTGCAAGGACGTCACTGGTTTCAACGTGAACGTAAATGACGTCCAGCCCCATTCACGGACGACTTATGCAAACAAAGTAACTTTTTAAAATTTCGACACGGGAACGACGGCCATACTTAACATTGGCTGCGCCTCATATAGCAGGGGCAACTTTACGCCGGGAAAAGCCTAACGTAAACGTTGTAACTTTACTGCGTCGGCCGTGCGTACGTTCGGGAATTCGCGTATCTAGCTAATTTGCATACTCGATGCGGAATTCGACGGAAGCGCCACCTAGCGGTCAAAAAAAAATGCAGTTAAGATCCGACAGCGTAAGAGACTTACGCCTGTCGGATCTAATGGATATCTATGCGTAACTGATTCTAAGAATCAGACGCATTGATACGATGGGTCGGATTAGGACTTACGACGGCGTACATGGCCCTGCGCCGTCGTAAGTCCTTTCAGAATCTGGGCCTATGTGTCATCAATTCACCAATAGGGTAGTTGCTGTTGTGTCAGAATAGGAAGTGAGTAAAATATGAGTAGAATATCTCCAATAGAGACGCAGATGGCAATAAATATAGTTTGGATTCGATTCCTACCTTAAAATTTCTAAATTGAAAAGAAAATGAGGGGGTATCAGAACTAGAGAACATGGAGAGCAATGGGAATCAGATGTTCTAACAACTCCCAATGCTAAAACTTGACACAAAGCTTGTGGCTCCCCCCACACCCATACCCTATATACAATTTAAAAAGCATTTTTTTTCTGCCTCTAATCGCTAAGCTCAACCCACTTTTGTGACAATAGCAAATTAATATTCGCTATTTTCTTCCTGGTTCTCCTCCTGGCCAATCAGGAGGCATATCCTGAGACCCGATTGGCCAGGGAGTCTCAGAACCCACTTCCTGTTTGGCCTGGAGGAGAAGCAATGGCCTTGGAGCGAGAAGCGAGATCCCTGTCATCTGCCTCCTAAGGAAAGAAGGACTCTGTCCGTCCATCTGTCTGTCCTGATCACCGCCTCCACGTCCATCTTCCCGTCTGTCTCCTGCGGGGGGATGCGGAGATTGCCACCCTCCCGTCTGTCTTCTGAGCATGGGGGGGAGGCATTGGTTTGCCGCTCCCCCTCCCAAAATATTGAGCACCAGCTGCCACCACCTCTAGACTACCTAATGTGCATGGACACATAGGATAACATGAGTTGCTTCTACAGGCCAAATGCTAAACTTCTCTAGGAGTAGCATTTTTTTTAAGCTAGTGTGCATGCAGCCTCAAGATTACCTACATTTGTTGGCCAAGCTGTCTATAGCTTGGTTATGGAATATAACAATGCTAATTAACTGACTGCTTGATTAATTAATTTTAAAGTAGATTTATACTTTGCTTTTCCCACCCAGTTTCATAGCACCATTAAGATACAAAAACAGAATACATTTGGTTTGTTGTGTGTACACCCTATAACCTTTACATCCTATAATCATTTATGACTAGGCAGGTTATATGATATTACTGGTGATACAAATATTTGTTTACAATAATGATACCATGCCGTTTTTGAAGCTTTGACATTTTCTGTCCATTGTTACCCAATATACTGCCTGTTCATCCCAAGTGCACATCAGTCCTGGGGTTACATTCACACGGGGGATTAAGGGCATACAGAGGATTTTTGCAGCAAGAATCAATGGCGTTTTGCTGCTGGAATTGGAAAGTTGGGAAATCTGTACAAAGCAATGACAGGCTGAGAAGAGCCATCACTGTTCTCAAGTATTTGCACCTCCAATACCTGTGATTATGGACAGATGTTCGACTCTGGATGCAGTTTTCTGTGTCCAGGATCACTTACTGGCCCCTAACCACAGATAACCGCTGGATGTGCCGATATGTGCAAACAGTCACAGCTCCTGTCATTGCTTTATGCAGGCTTCCCGGCCACAGATATCCGCATACATCTGTGATCCCAGCCATAAGACTCCACTGATTCTTATGCCGCGTACACACGGTCGGAATTTCCAACAACAAATGTTCGATGTGAGCTTTTTGTCGGAAATTCAGACCGTGTGTATGCTCCATCAGACATTTGCTGTCGGAATTTACGACAACAAATGTTTGAGAGATGGTTTTCAATTTTTCCAACAACAAAAGTTCTTGTCGGAAATTCCGACTGTGTGTACACATTTCAACGCACAAAAATTGTACGCATGTTCGGAATCAGACGCATGCTGGCAATCATTGAACTTAATTTTTCTTGGCTCGTCGTAGTGTTGTATGTCACCTCGTTCTTGACGTTCAGAATTTCCAACAACATTTGTGTGACCTTGTGTATGCAAAACAAGTTTGAGCCAACAATCCGTCGGAAAAAAAAATCCACGGTTTTGTTGTCAGAATGTCCGATCGTGTGTACGCGGCATAAGACATAGAAATTCACTGTATGCCCATAATTGCCTGTGTGAATGTAACCTAATGCTAACTTAATTGTCTAAAGATGGGTATACGGTATACTAGAAGAATTTTGTTCAACATTTTTCATTTCAAGGATGTTGTAAAAATATTCATTAATTTTTCTAATCATTAGTGGGGTCAAATTGATGTTCATAAAGAAACATCTCACACCTCATATTGCTGGTAAATGGAAAGTAGATCATACAATGAGACTGTAAAATGTGTAGCCAGCTGGGACATTCCATGAATAACTAATATTTTAGCTATGAGTGTGGAATGGGGGGATTTCTAGTTTCTTATATCTTCTGGGAACTCAGTTTCAAAATTTCCCCACCAAAGATCCCATTGCTTCCTACCTAACACATTCGGTCTCATTTATTTTGTGTAAGTAGGGGGTGGTAATCCTAATGCTTTTGCTTCATTCGCAATTTAAAATAAAAATACATAGGACCCCCAACGACCAAAACATGGGGCATAAACATAGGAATTCAGATGTAGTGATGTCACATCTGGAGTTCCCAAGTGATTTGAGACACAAGTGGGGAATTCAATCTGCAGACATCTAATAAAAATGTTTAACTATTGGCTTTTCTAGCACCTTTAAAGAGAATCTGTCAGGTCATAAACATTTACAAACTAGTAACATTCCAAATGCTGACACAAACTTTGAGGCTTTACCTTTGCCTGCTTCTGATTTATTCACCACCCCTGCTGTTGGTTGACCATTGTGACACCCCTGAGGTTCTCCCATTGGCATGCTGAGTAGTAGAATGTTCGATTTTTTCTAGGTCAGAAGCAAAGTCAAGGTATTTGCATAGCACACATCCTGGTTAAAGGACTCCATTTCGGGCCATATTATTAATTTGTACACTTTTATGAACTACAGAAACAGGGCTTACAGATAGACTTAAAGGGTAACTCTACTTTCGTGGTGAAAAAGTTTGCAAGCACTGAACTTATTCTCTCCGGAGAAGAGATGCTTCAGAGGGCATATGATTTAAATTTACAAATACCATAATGGTGACCCCATAATAGGGATAAAACTTTTTCGCAGAACGGAGTTTAACTAAACACGTGGCCACTCATTAAAATTTGAAGAAAAGAGGTTTAACCTTAAACTACGTAGAGGGTTCTTTACTGTAAGACCGGCAAGGATGTGGAATTCCCTTCCACAGGCGGTGGTCCCAGCGGGGGGGGGGGCATCGATGGTTTCAAGAAACTATTAGATAAGCACCTGAACGACCATAGCATACAGGGATATACAATGTAATACTGACATATAATCACACACATATAGGTTGGACTTGATGGACTTGGGTCTTTTTTCAACCTCACTTACTATGTAAATATGTAACTAAGTCTTTAGGCAAAAAATAGCGAGTGAATTAAAGCGGAGCTCCACCCTAAAGTGAAACTGCCGCTGATCGGAACCCTCCCCCCTCCGGTGTCACATTTGACACCTTACAGGGGGAGGGGGTGCAGATACCTGTCTAAAGACAGGTATTTGCACCCACTTCCGGCCACACAGTCTCGGGCAAACTGCGGGCATGACGTCACCTCCCGTCGCCCCCCCCCCGTTGTGTTCTGGGAACACTCGGCTCCCAGTACACAGCGGGAGCCAATCGGCAGGCGTAGTGCGACTCGCGCATGCGCCGTAGGGAACCGGGAAGTGAAGCCGGAGCGCTTCACTTCCTGGTTCCCTCACCGAGGATGGCGGGGGGAGCAGCAGAGTGACGAGCGATAGCTCGTCCTCTGCTGCGGACGGCGCTGGACTCCAGGACAGGTAAGTGTCCTAATATTAAAAGTCAGCAGCTGCAGTATTTGTAGCTGCTGGCTTTTAATTTTTTTTTTAGCGCACATCCGCTTTAAGATGGCAGAGTTTCTCAATGTTACAGGTGTGTGCGAACCCTATCCTTTTCCTGTTAGAGGTGCCTTTGGCTAGCATGGGCATTGCTGGTGACAAATCAGGTCTGCTTACATGTAAGCTTGAAGAAGGAAGGTGGGGGAGTAGCAGGGGACTGCCTTACCCATGTGTTTCTATTGATGCACACAATGCAGGGAGACACAACATTAATACCTGGATACAAGGGTCGCTCCATAGGATGCTGCAAGAGAAGGGAGTGACCCTCTAACAGAAAAACGTAGAATAAGCGATCATGGGCCCAGCTTAAAGTGGAGGTTCACCCGGAAATGTCAATTTTTAACATTAGATTCATGCTCATTTTGTCAAGGGGAATCGGGTAGTTTTTTTAAAATTAAAGCCGTACTTACTGTTTTAGAGATACATCTTCTCCGCCCCTTCCGGGTATGGGCTGCGGGACTGGGCGTTCCTATTTGATTGACAGTCTTCCGACAGGCTTCCGACGGTCGCATCTGTCGCGTCACGATTTTCTGAAAGTAGCTGAACGTTGGTGCGCAGGCGCCGTATAGAGCCGCACCGACGTTCGGCTTCTTTCGGCTACTCGTGACGTGATAGATGCGACCGTCGGAAGCCTGTCGGAAGACTGTCAATCAAGTAGGAACGCCCAGTCCCGAAGACCATACCCGGAAGCGGCGGAGAAGATGCATCTCGAAAACGGTAAGTACGGCTTTGATTTAAAAAAAACTACCCGATTCCCCTAGACAAAATGAGCCTCAATCTAAGGTTAAAACATTTTTTTTTCGGGTGAACTCCCGCTTTAACAGAAACATAGGGAGGAACTGAAAGATAAAAAAGCTGCATATGCAGTAAAGTGCTTTGAAAACTGTGGCTTTAATATCACTTTGAAAAAGCATACAACATTGGACATTGGATTTTTTGGACTTGTCTGTAAACTTATTCCGGGTCTCTGAATTGCTAGGTAGAAAAGTTTAGGATAGAAGCCCTGGGGCATATACCTTTTTATAGGTCAGCAATGGAAACAAGTGATCTTGGATTTCTACATTCTGAAAGCAAATTGTTAACTTTACAAGAAGATCATCTGATAACACATCATTGAGTAAAGGTTAATAAAGCACTTCAGGCCTGTTTTTACCAGGGTGTGCGCTGGAAATAACAAATCTGCAATACTTAAGATTATAGGCCATTCATGTCTGAAACTAATATGTTTACTGTAACAACAATCTAAAATAATCAGCAATGAGATTTAGCACAGATAAAGCACATGCAGTGGATTTAGGTTTAAGGGTAGTTCAGATAAAGACAGAAATTGTTGTACACAAAAGACCATAGGAATCCTGCAGTTCTTTAATTCAAATATATTCTTCGGACTTACTGTAGGGGTTGATTTACTAAAGGCAAATGGACTATGTACTCTGCAAGTGCGGTTGCTCCAGAGCTTAGTAAATAAGCAAAAGCTCTGCTGACTGCCATTATCCAATCATGTGCAAGCAAAAAAATTTTTTTTTTTTAAATTTCCTTCCATTGTGTACTTTTTGCAAGCAATTTACTAAGCTCTGGAGCAACTGCACCTCCAGTAAAGCTTCACTTTGCAAAAAGTACCCAATCATGTGCAAGGACAATACAAGTAAAAACTGAATTTTTGCTTGCACTTGATTGACTGATGGAAGTTAGCAGAGGTTTTGCTCATTTACTAAGCTCTGGAGCAAGTAAATAGGTCTCTCTGATTCCTTCTGTATTGCATTTGATTGTAACTGTACTGTCTGCCCTTATGTTGTAAAGCGCTGCACAAACTGTTGGCGCTATATAAATCATGTATTATTATAAATACTAGTATCGTTATCGGGACCGATACCGAGTATTTGCGGGAGTACTTGTACTCCCGTAAATGCCCCCGATGCCTGGCCGAATACTCAGAACCCCCACCGCCGCTACGCCGCATCCCGCCGCAACCGCTTGGTTAATACGGGTGGGGAACATTACAGCTTTTATTTGAATAGCTGTAGTATTTCCCGCCGTGCATAGACACTCCCCCTTGCTCGGGATTGGATGGGTGATCTGTCCAATCCCGAGCAAGGGGGAGTGTCTATACGCGGTGCGGCGGGAAACACTACAGCTATTCAAATAAAAGCTGTCATGTTCCCCGCCCGTATTAACTAAGCGGCGGCGGCGGCGCGGCAGCATCTAGGTATGGGGGATATGGCTGCTTATATGGGGGGGAGATGGCTGCTTATATGGGGGACATGGCTGCATATATGGGGGGACATGGCTGCATATATGGGGGGGACATGGCTGCATATATGGGGGATATGGCTGCATATATGGGGGGGGGACATGGCTGCATATATGGGAGATATGGGGGACATGGCTGCATATATGGGGGGACATGGCTGCATATATGGGGGATATGGGGGACATGGCTGCATATATGGGGGGACATGGCTGCATATATGGGGGGACATGGCTGCATATGTGTGGGGACATGGCTGCATATGTGTGGGGACATGGCTGCATATGTGTGGGGACATGGCTGCATCTGTGGGGGGACATGGCTGCATTTGTGGGGGGACATGGCTGCATTTGGGGACACATTTGAAAAAAAGTATCGGTATTCGGTATCGGCGAGTACTTGAAAAAAAGTATCGGTACTTGTACTCAGTCCTAAAAAAGTGGTATCGGGACAACCCTAAAATAATGATAATAATAATAATAATAAATTAACCCCTTAGTAGCTACCTATTCGTCCCTGCATAGACAATTAAAGTGTATGTAATCCCTAATGATTAACTATGTGCTCCATTTTGCTCTGTCAAGTAGGGCCGCCATCAGGAGGGTACAGGCATTACACCTGTAACGGGCCCGATGGTCTGACCCCCCACCTTCAGAAACTTGTGTCAAGGGCCCACACCCCCCTGTTTTTTTTTTTTTATCTTACATTTTTTTTTTGTCTGACCCCCACACCTTTAGCAACTCGCGGCAGGGGAGCCATTTCTGGATCTTTACAGGGATAAAATACAGGAAACCTACATTAACTATTTCCAATAAACTGTTACCAAATGTAACTGTGAATTCAGAGGATGTGCAGGCAGATAGCTAACAGATGCAGCCTCAGTTGAGCGCTGTATAAACTGTATGTATCATTAGCTACATACCACTGATGATCAGCTACATACAGTATACAGCGCTGTGCTCCAGTTATGGGACGGGGGCTTCTCATCCCGCTCGCAGAATAAAAGTGAGTCAAGCTGAGCTCTGCTCAGACATTCACAGGGAACTTTGTATTCAATGAAGGCTGAGATGGAGAGGCAGGAAGATGATGCCATGATCTCAACTTCAGCCAATAAAAGGAAGCCCTGTACTCATTCAGCTTACTGTGAATGGCCGAGCAACGCTCAGTCTGATTACATTTTGTTCCAGGCTTTAACTTTGCTGTGACATACACTTTACGACCTTGTGCACACAGACATCCAAAAGAACAGTCACCTAATAAGCTTGTTTAAGCTATTGATTATCTCTCCTGACTTTGTCTGAACTGTATTATTTTTTTGCCATTAAATGGAAACCAATAAGCAGTACAAAGTAAAAATCTCCTAAACATTGCATTTTGCAGATGAAGTCATTGTCAGTTTTGTGGTCTATGGGAGCGGTAATAATACCTGTGTATGTAACCTTTACACATTTCTTATGGTGTATGCACATATGAAAAAATATGTCTGATGCAAGGTCTACTTTTATGTAGTTGCTGTGATGTTATCTTTCAAGAATTTGAAGCCTCCGCAAGACTTAAGACTTTACCTTTAAGTGCATCATCCACCATACTGTATATAAAGATAACTGAAAGTTAAGGTTTAATGATTATCTAAATTGCTGCAAACTTTTGGCTAAAGTATTCATTTTATTTAGGTAGGAAAAAAGTAATAAAGCCAGTCAGGCATTTTGAATTGAAAACATCCTGTTTACAGCTTGGAAATACAATAAAATTTTGATTTAATGAAAGTTATAGTGGTAAATGTTGGGAACACAATTATATAAGGTTAGTAAAACTGGATCAGCCCTTCCCAAGTGTCACCTGGTTCAAAACAATATTATATTTATTTATTTCTGCCGAGCAACTGGTATTGCAGCATTTAAAGTCCTTGCTATGAAAATATTAACCACTTATAATATTAAAATGTTTGCAGGATGACTCATTTCTAAAGTGACAAAAAGGTCATTTATCCCATGGCAAGTGCAAGGGGTGCACCATGGTGAAAATGTTAAAGAACCCCCTAGTACAAATGACCCTTTGGTTAGACACTAAGGGCCAGATTCAGAAAGAAGTTACGCTGGCGTATCTATTGATATGCCGCGTAACTTCTAGGATGCTCCGGCATATGTTTTTTCTGTATTCAGAAAACAAGATACGCCGGAACTTTGCTAAGATCTGACTGGCGTAAGTCTCTTACGCCGTCGTATCTTAGTTGCATATTTAAGCTGGCCGCAAGGTGGCGCTTCCGTCGATTTACGCAAGGAATATGCAAATTAGGTAGATACGTCGATTGAGAAACGTACGTCCGTCCGGCGCATTTTTTTACGTTGTTTACGTTAGGCTTTTTCCGGCGTAAAGTTACCCCTGCTATATGAGGCGCAGCCAATGTTAAGTATGGACATCGGGCCAGTGTCGAATTTTCCGTCGATTACGTTGTTTGCGTAAGTCGTTCGCGAATAGGGCTGGGCGTAATTTACGTTCACGTCGAAAGCATTGGCTTTTTGCAGGTTAATTTGGAGCATGCGCACTGGGATACTTTCACGGACGGCACATGCGCCGTTCGTAAAAAGCGTCATTTACGTAGGGTCACGATGATTTTGCATAAAACACACCCACATCTTACAGATTTGAATTAGGCGGGCTTACGCCGGCCAATTTACGCCACGCCGCCGCAACTTACGGAGCAAGTGCTTTGTGAATAATGCACTTGCCTGTCAAAGTTGCGGAGGCGTAGCGTAAATAGGATACGTTACGCCCGCACACAAATACGCACTCCCTACGGGAATCTACCACTATGAATTATTATATATACACTATATTACCAAAAATATTGGGACACCTGTCTTTACACGCACATGAACTTAATGGCATCCCAGTCTTAGTACATAGGGTTCAATATTGAGTTGGCCCTCCCTTTGCAGCCATAACAGCTTCAACACTTCTGGCTGTCAACAAGGTTTAGGAGTGTGTCTATGGGAATGTTTTACCATTCTTCCACAAGGGCATTTGTGAGATCAGACACTGATGTTGGACGTGAAGGCCTGGCTCGCAGTCTCCACTCGAATTTATCCCAAAGGTGTTCTATTGGGTTGAGGTCAGAACTTTGTGCAGGCCAGTCAAGTTCCTCCATCCCAAACTCACTCATTTATGTCTTTATGGACCTTGATTTGTGCACTGGTCCATATCATTTGCTGTGGTGTTGTTTTTCAGGGGTTGGGTTTGGCCCCTTATTTCCAGTGAAGGGAACTCTTAAGGCGTCAGCATACCAAGACATTTTGGACAATTTCATGCTCCCAACTTTGGATGAACAGATTGGGGATAGTACCTTCCTGTTCCAACATGACTGCACACCAGTGCACAAATCAAGGTTCATAAAGATATGGATGAGCGAGTTTGGGGTGGAGGAACTTGACTGGCCTGCACAGAGTCCTGACCTCAACCCGATAGAACACCTTTGGGATGAATTAGAGCGGAGAGTGCAAGCCAGGCCTTTTCATCCACTTCAGTGCTTGACCTCACAAAAGCGCTTCTGGAAGAATGGTCAAATATTCCCATAGACACACACCTAAACCTTGTGGACAGCCTTCCCATGAGAGTTAAAGTTGTTATAGCTGAAAAGGGTGGGCCAACCCAATATTGAACCTTACGAACTAGGACTGAGATGCCATTATAATTCATGTGCGTTTTAAAGGCAAGGGTCCCAATACTTTTGGTAATATAGGGCCAGATCCACAAAAGGGATATGCCGGCGTATCTACTGATACGCCGTCGTATCCCTGTTTCTATCTATGCGACTGATTCACAGAATCAGTTACGCATAGATATTCCTAAGATCCGGCAGGTGTAATAGTTTTACACTGTCGGATCTTAGGATGCAGTACCTCGGCCGCCGCTGGGGGCATTTCTCATCGAAATTCCGCGTTGGGTATGCAAATTAGCACTTACGGAGATCCACAAAGCGGTTTCCCTTTGTGAAGTCTCCGTAAGCTGTTAGTTTGCAAACGCAAAATTAGGGCTACTTTTACAAAGTGTAAAGTTAGTACACCATGTAAAAGTAGACCCTTCTTTCCCGCGACGCCGGCAAATTTATTTTTAATTTTTTTTTCCCGCCGCATCTCTTTTTTTCCCCGACGCAACTTTTTTTACCCGGCGCGATTCACAAAACTCGGCGCAACGTAATTTCGCGCAAAGCACGTCGGGAAAATCGCGTCGGGAGCATGCGCAGTACGTCCAGCGCGGGAGCGCGCCTAATTTAAATGGGACTCGCCCCATTAGATTGGGCACGCCTTGCACCGGACGGATTTAAGTTACACCACTGCAAATTTCCAGGTAAGTGCTTTGTGGATCGGGCACTAACTTGGGAAATTTGCGGCGGTGTAACTTAAATGGGAAAAGTTAAGTTGCGCCGCCTGGCTGTGGATCTAGCCCATAGTGTATATATATATATATTTTTTTTGTACTTTTTCTTATTGGTTAAATGTGATACTTGTTCCTTTGGACAACGATGTAGCTACTGTTCTTTGAAGTTGTTGGGACCTCCAAGTATGTCATTTGCTGTTAGCTTTGGACATGTCTGTATTTTAAACTTGTCCCATCTGGTGTACAGATCCATAGTGGTTTGGTTTGTTTGCTTTTCCAAATGTTTCACTGGATATATGTTATTTGTGCTTCTGTTGTATTAATGGGAAGAGAACCCAGGATCTATCTGGACAGTGGACGAGGAGGGGATTTAATGCTGCTAATTCATTCTGTTTTTTTGAGGTGTTGGCTCTGGAAAATTCTTAGCAATCTTTCTGATTGAATCAAACTTAGTAATAATTTTTGCCATTACTATTTTCTCCAGAAACATATGTCATATGACTAATGATCAAATACTCCCACTCAAATTAGGGCCTTTAACCTATGTGTTAGATGTGCTAAGGTTACCTGTGGATTTACAATGAAATTCCAAAACTTAAGGATGGATCGATGGCCCTCTGCTGAATACTGATAACACTATCTAGAAAATTATTGTATGGATTTCACAGTAAGCTTAGTAGGTTCATTCCTAGGTTAGATAGTGGTTTCAGAGACAGCTACTTTCCTGCATGCCAATGATGTCATAATAACAGAGGTTGTCTCTTTAAGGAAGTGCTGTAGTTCCAAATTAGGGTGCAAAAAGGGGATAAAAAAAAAAAGATTGTAACTGACATCATAAGGGAAAGGAATTAGATTTCTTAGTTCCTTGTAGTCTTCATCTTGCAAAAAATTAGAATCCTACTCGCTGCTGACTCAAGGTACAGAAAGAAGTGCAGTCTCCCTAAATAAACTAGTAAAAGGTCCAAAAAGATCCCATTACTATTTTTATTATTTAAAGAAAAGGAAAATTGGTCGCACACCATGGAAGGAAGAACTTCTGTAGAATAGTTACTTTATTGTCAAGGTGCCAGAGGATGTAGACAGGACGTTACAGGAACATTGGTAGACCGGTTTCACACAGATAACTTGTGCTTGTTCACAAAAATCAACAAGAGCATGAGTATCTGCGTGAAGCCGGTTCCTGTAATGGGGCCAGCACCCATGAGGTGCTCACGGGGGTGAGCCGGGGCCAGCACCCATAAGGAAATTTTTATCTCTCTTATCTTAAAATTTTTACAGTCTGAGCGGTGTTAAGCCTCGCACACACGATAGGTTAACCAGAGGACAACGGTCTGAAGGACCGTTTTCATCGGTCAAAACCGATCGTGTGTGGGCCCCATAGGTTATTTAACCATCGGTTAAAAAAAAAACTTGCTTTAAAATTTAACCGATGGATTGATAACTGATAACCGATCGTTAGTATGCAAAACCATCAGTTAAAAACCAAAGCATTGAACTTTGTTTTTTTCAGCACGTCGTTGTGTTTTACGTCACCGCGTTCTGACACGATCGGTTATTTAACCTATGGTGTGTAGGTGTGACAGACCATCAGTCAGTTTCATCGGTTAACCTAAGACAACGGTCCTTCAGACCGTTGTCCTCTGGTTAACCTATCGTGTGTACAGGGCTTTACACTCTTTCTGGACTATTTTTATTATGCTGGAGATTTTTGTTGGGGATTCCTTCATCCACTCCTTTTTGAACAAGTCTAAAAGAGCCCCTTTAAAGATTCCTTAAAGAGGAGGTCCGGAAAAATAAAATAAAAGCCAGCAGCTACACATACTGTAGCTGCTGGATTTTAAAAAATGGACACTTACCTGTCCTGGAGTCCAGCAATGTCGGCAGTAGGGTTCCTGGCGTGAAGCCGAAAGGCTACACTGCCGCCGCCATTGCGGGTAAGGGAACCCGGCAAAGTAGCCTTTCGGCTTCACACCAGGAACCCTACTGTGCATGCTCGAGGCCCTGCTCCTCTCTCCTATTAGCCCGGCTGCCAGGGGACGGAAGGAGGGAGCCCCACGGTGACGTCACTGCCACGTCATGGCAGCAGCCGGACTCCCGGAAGTGGGAAAGGATACCTGTCAAAGACAGATATCCTGTCCTCCCTCCCCCCGAAAGGTGCCAATTATGGCACCGGAGGGGGGAGGAATCCAATGAGCGGAAGTTCCACTTTAGGGTGGAGCTCCGCTTTAACCACCAATGAAGCATTGCAGCCTCCCTTCTACTGGAGATTTATTTCTCTGTGGGTCCTTTACTATAATACCTCATACAGACGATCGTTTTTCGTGACCGGAAAAGTGCGATGTGAGGTTTTTGTCAGGAAAACTGACCGTGTGTATGCTCCATCACACTTTTTCTGTCAGTTTTCCTGCCAAGAAAATATCTCAATTTTCGTGACAGGAAAAATTCCTATCACGAATCGCGGTCGTCTGTTTGCAATTACGATGCACAAAAAATCGTGCATGCTCAGAATCAAGCAGAAGAGCCAAACTGCCTATTGAACTTCATTGATCTCGGCTCGTCGTACGTGTTGTACGTCACAGCGTTCTTGACGTTCGGAATTTCAGACAAGATTAGTGTGACCATGTGTATGCAAGACATATTTCAGCCGTTTCCCTGCTGAAAAAAAAAGCGGTTTTCCAATCGGAAAAACTGATCGTGTGTACGAGGCATAAGAGTTAGTAAAGAGCTCAAAGAGTCACTTCAATAACTCAGTAAATGTTAATGAAATCAATCTTAACCCCCTTCTGTCTGAGATTTGCTAAGAGTCATTCCTGTCTAATCAGAAATGTTGCTGAGAATTTCTACACACACTCACAAAGTATATAAACAGTATATAATGTATTCAAGTATATATAGTCTGCCCAGACAAAGGATTGCTAGTGTGATTGTTTCCCTATACCCAATATCCATCTAAAGCCATCTAATGCATTCTGGCAGTGATAATCCGGAGCGAAGGAAAAAAATCTCAGTGAAGTAACTGCCAATAGATGACAATTGAACTAATTCCACAAATCAATACTTCTTCCTGGTAATTCAATAGTTCATAATCCATTGACTTAAATGAAAGCACAGGCTTGTGCTGCATCAGTAGCCAAGTTGAGAACACTGTGGAAATCATTTTGTTATAAATGTTTTAATTAAAAGTATATTTGTGTAAACATCAAAAGATATAGATGCATGGTAGCAACAAAAAAAGGAAATTTTCACATGATTTACGTGCCACACAAGATCCCCAATCGGTAAAAATACTCCTTTCCACAATGCCTTGTTTTAATAAGGTTTGAATAATCAATGAATATGGTCACATTTCCATATGATGAAATCTGCAATTGCCTAGGTGTCGTTTAGTAATGCCTCACATAAAAGGATTGGACAGGGACATGCTGCTAGCAATAATTGAATTTCTCTATGCATCTTAATGTGCTGCATAACATGACACAGGCTGATGGATGTATTGGCCTTGGCTCCATCCCTATAATGAAGCCCCATGTAGACCTGCACTGCAGCTAAGGCTGCCCTTTACATTATGCCTTCTGTTCGCTACAAGGGTTAACTGCTGCAACCTGCTGATGCTAATCTACTGTGCAAGAAGAAAGTAAAACACGCCAATAACAATGGGCTTACCTAATAACTCAGCGTGATTGGGTTAAAAATAAACACCTAGCAGCACAAAACCTGCAGGTTATTACAGCATTTTTGCCTTTTATATTTTACAATTATAAAAAATCATAAACACACTTTTCTATTTTTTTTATTACACCTATTTTATTTACCGTATTTATCGGGGTATAGCGCGCTCCCGCGTA
The DNA here is from genome assembly GCF_905171775.1 of Rana temporaria. Classification (NCBI taxonomy): domain Eukaryota; kingdom Metazoa; phylum Chordata; class Amphibia; order Anura; family Ranidae; genus Rana; species Rana temporaria. The sequence goes on from NC_053492.1 coordinate 388,301,055, forward strand.
TAGCGCGCACCCCTAAAGTTGCCCCGAATTCCTGTGGAAAAAAGATTTTTTTGTACTTACAGTTTTGGTGTCTTGCGCGGTGTCCATCGGCGGCCTCGTCGGGTCCGGCGTCCGTCTGCGGCTTCGGGTGTCCTCTTCGTCGGGTCCGGCGTCCTTCTGCGGCGTCCTTGCGTCCTCCCCGCTTGTTTCCCGAGCCAAGTTTGAATACTGCGCCGACATATACCGAGCGCAGTACACTCGTGTATCGTCGGGCAGGCTCGGCTACTCTCGCGCTGACGTCCTGTACGTCCAGGACGTCAGTGCGAGAGGAGCCAAGACTTCCCGACGATACACGAGTGTACTGCGCTCGGTATATGCCGGCACAGTATTCAAACTTGGCGCGGGAAAGCGGGTATCGGCGTATACCGCGCACCCACGATTTTGCCCTGATTTTCAGGGCAAAAAAGTGCGCGGTATACGCCGATAAACAATTCATTTTGTAAAATATGTAGACTTTTTCAAAATAATATATGGATACTATGGCCTAGACTCACGTACGGCGGCGTAAGTGTGGGCGGGCGTAGCGTATCCTATTTACGCTACGCCGCCGCAACTTAGAGAGGCAAGTGCTGTATTCACAAAGCACTTGCGTCCTAAGTTACGGTGGCGTAGTGTAAATGTGCTGGTTTAAGTGCGACTAATTCAAATTGTAAAGAGGTGGGCGTGTTTTATGCAAATAAAGCATGACCCCATGTTTTGAATGAACGGCGCATTCGCCGTCCGTGGACGTATCCCAGTGCGCATGCGTCAGATAGAATGTCTAAGATACGTCGAACACTGCCTACGACGTGAACCTAACTTACACACAGCCCTATTCGCATACGACTTACGCAAACAACGTAAAAAGATACGCTTGTTCCGACGTCCATACTTTGCATGGGCGCAACCACCTAGAGACCTGCTTTATCTTTACGCCGGCGTATGTCTTACGTAAACGGCATAACTAAATGCGACGGGCGCACGTACGTTCGTGAATCTGCGTATCTAACTCATTTGCATATTCGACATGGGAATCAACGGAAGCGCCGCCTAGCGGCCAGCGTAAATATGCACCCAAGATACGACGGCGTAGGAGACTTACGCCGCTCGTATCTTGGCAGAATGTATGCGTAACTGATTCTATGAATCAGGCGCATACATACGACGGCGCTCATTCGGACTTACGACGGCGTATCTGGAGATACGCCGTTGTAAGTCTTTGAGAATCTGGGCCTATGTTTTTAATAAACCTTAACTAGAAACCGGTATTTTAATTGCATGCCTGTTCATTTTGCTGATTTTTTAATTACAGTCTTTCATACTTTAACACAAGTAAGGTGGATAGAGCAATCCTCCCCACTGGGACATTGTATTCTGACAGCAGGAACTCCTCCGCTGTCAGTATACGCTGATCAGCAACTGCAGCCGCTGATCAATAAAAGTTTTCCAACATACCCATTCAACAGAATAGGGATGACCATACATGGATGGGTAGTCCCTGCTGAACCGGCCGAATTTTGATCCATCTATGGCCAGCTTAAGATGATAATGCTTCTCGTCCACAGATACTGTATAATACAAAAAGTGAGCAGTGTCAGCTTAGGACAGGAAGTGCGCTCTAGCAAAAAGGAAACCAAATGCAGCCACAGCGTATTAAAGACTGGTAAACTACTATGTATTACATTTTTGGCTCTAAATACACTTTAAGGTAGAATTGATATGTTTGGCACAGCATTACCACTTTATTGGTTCAAGAATGCAAAAATGATTATACTGGAGCTGGAGAATATGTGGACCTTTGCCTACCTGAAGTACATGCACAATGAATTTCGATTTATACTAACCATTCCTCTTGGCATTGATAGGGTAGTGTGGAGGCTTGTGGCAGGAAAAAGAATGGAAGAATGCAATTGGCCACCTTACTCCCATATCCCATAACTCTTGTTTGGTCTTCTATGCAGTTAAGGGTTGGATCTTATTTATGTAAAAAAGGAATTTTTTAAAAGTAATGCCTTACTGCAGCTTTCACAGTTAATGTATTTTTCGGCATATAAGACGACCTTTTACACCGGGATTACACAGCCAAAAACCGTGGGTTGTCTTATACGCCGGGTGAAGCAGCTGTCTAATAGATATCAGCCCGCCGGGTGCTCTGTAAAGCTGTATGTAATTCAGTATATGCGCCGCTCAGCCAATCCCGGAGGGCGATGCACTCTGTTGATGACTAGAGCCTGCTAAGCCTGCTTGGATTGGCAGAGGTTGTTACTCCAATCCGAGCAGGTTTAGCAGACTCTGTAGTCATCAACAGAGTGCATCGCCCACTGGGATTGGCTGAGCGCCGCACATACTGAATTACATACAGCTTTACAGAGCACCCGGCGGGCTGCGGCCTCTTAGTTTTTCAACGGTATTACCACACAAGGGGGTCGCACAAGGGGGTCATCTTATACAGTGAGTAGAGCACAAAACCACAGTTTTAAAATGCATATTAGGGGGTCGTCTTATGTGCCCAGCCGCCTTATACGCCGGCAAATATGGTAATTCTATGTCCTTGCAGCCTCACAATGGCACATAACCATAACGAGGTATAATGTTTTGTTCCTGCATACATTGAAAAGGAGTGAGAAATATTATGAATAAGATACTAAAACAAAAAAGCACCCCTGTTCCCGAATTTAGCCAGCATTGCCTATATCTCGCTTGTTTCTTTTCCATGACTACTTTGCTTGCTTCTTTGCACTGTAATCTTGGCTATAATCCTCACCAGGGATCATTTTATGATAAATTGTTTATATGTTTTGTATGCGTCCATAGGTTTTTCCTTGCAAAACACGTTGGTCTATTGGAGAAATATTTTTTAAGTCTATGTAGCTCTTTTTGAGCATAGTACCTTATTCATATGCTGTATTGTATATTATGCACGGTGATGTGTTACACCACTACAATGTTTTTAATCTCTAAATACTAATACATTTCATGTTTTTACGTTCCCTTGTGTACAACAGTTCGCCCATAAAGTCCTGCAGTACTTTTCCTTTTTTGTTTTCTATAACATAAATACTTGGATGTTGGCAACGAAAAACTGGGAATTTTTTATTCTCTATATTCTTAGGTTTTTCCTGGGGACTTTGATTTTCCCTACAGTCTCTAACCATGCTGGTAAAGGAAACCTGTTCTCAGACAAATACTCTTCTGCTGATCTTTTCTTCTACTTACTGGGCTATCATGGTGAGCCATTGGCTTAAGGCTTCATTTCCACTGGCGTTTTTACAGCAACTTTTTTTTAGCCTTTTTTTACAGCTTAAAAACGCCTGTCCATGTTTATTTTGTAAAAAAACTATTTTTTTTTTTGTGAGCTGGAGCTCAAAAACGCTGCGGTAGTGTTTTTGAGCGTTTTTGAGCGTTTTTGCGCGTTTTTGAGCGTTTTTAATGACTGGCGTTTTTACAGCTCTATTGCTGGAGCCACAGAACGCCCTGGTCCCGCGTTTTTTTTACAGCTCAAAAACGCCTATGCCATTTGCAGCTCAAAAACGCCTATGTGGGCATGATGCCATAGAATAACATGGACAGGCGTTTTTAAGCTGTAAAAAACGCTCAGAAAAGTGGCTGTAAAAACACCAGTGGAAATGAAGCCTAAATATTTGTGAGCCACTGACCTAGAGCATGTACATTTTTAAGAGAGTAGGAACTCACAATATTTTAAAGCCAATTAACCTTCATCTTCAGAAGAAGCCATGGTGTTTACTAGGGTAGATTTACCTTAACTTCAAACCAAAATTCCTAAACTTAAAGTGGATGTAAACCGACTCTCATCCTTTCTAAACTACTGCCATAGTGCTGATCTATAAGGATATAGATGTCTCCTGCATGTATCCTTACCTGTCACATGTCTCCCCTCTGTCTGTTATGAGACCTGAAAAACTGCCGATTCTGTGGGTGGATCTGTTGTCTGGAGCTCGGTGGGTAGAGTTGTGATGTCAGTAGACTCCCCGCCCTCCTCTACACTCCCCTTGTCAACATGCATTTTTTCCTGTGTATTCCTTACACTGAATTCTGCTATGATCACTAACATCCAGTCAAAATCCAGAAATGTAACCACATGACTTCAGAAAAGGAGTGGGGGTGGGAATTAAAAAATAATGCATGTCTCAGGCTAGTGCATGAGGTATGTAAATAACCTGTCATTCACAGCACGGGGGAAGAACGGACAACAGTTTTCTCCTGTTTGTCCTTTTATCTCACTGAAAAAGGAAAAGAGGATTGCTCAGAGCTGGATTAACTCTTTGTGGCAAGACTGGGCACAGATGATAGGAAATCTTATACTATACATTGTGACGTCATAAAAAAAAAATGGGTTAGCATCCACTTTAAACAGCCCTTGTTACTTTACCATCAATGGGCATTCTCATAGGTCACCCCCTCCTACCCCAGCAAGGTGTAATTAACAATCCATGCTTCCTCACTAACTACCCGCCACTGGAATCCACCGTGGTTAAGCTCCACTGTGAGATGGTGTCAGAACTTTGCCAAGTACAAGACGTCTTTCCCTCATGTGAAGATTCTGGCGACTGCCCAAAACATCTTATATGGAGGAGGTCACATGCTCACCATACCAGAAGACCCTTTCATTAGAAAAACTGAGTGATGGCTCCAACCGAGTAGGAAGGTGGTAGAGCATGGAACGGCAGATATAACATGCTGGGGTGGTGGATTATAAGCAGACACTGTCTGAATTGGCAAAATTACAGTGTTTCTTTAACCCTTCATGTGAATTCAAAATGAACCTTAAACTTACTATCACAGTGATTAATATTACATTATTGTGACTGTAAACATTGGCAGCAAAAATGACCACCGCATCAAAAATCTCATGCTATAAAAGCTTTGATGCCCTATACAATTCTCAATTTAATTGGCCCCAAAAACTTGCACTGAGATCTACACTATGTACCACAAATCTGCTCCTAAAGACTTTGAAATATGGGTAATTACATGCCAACTTTAAAAAAAATGTCTTATACGCTGCATAAACCCATGTAGCATAATTAAGCATACTGGAGAACATTCCATTCAATTACCGGTAACTTAAGACTGCAGGTGCAAATATAGCAGAAAGACAATAGATCTCACAGCGTTGAACAATTTAATTGACATTCATCTAGGAAAAACAGCACGATGCCAAGAAAGCACAGATCATGCATAAATTAAGATGGATCCACATAATACAATATCTACAATGAAAAAACATATATTTTTAAACACCATACTAAGGCTTTATTCACATGGGCGTTTACATACTGACAAGTCTTCAAGTGTAAACCTAGCAGTACTTTTGTGTAACCAGGGAGCTATAGGTACCATGTACAGCCACTACTACATATGAATGACTGTATGCACAATATATGTCGGCAGAATGGCACAGCTGGGCATAGCAACATATGGGTACGTCGCCTTTAAGACAAGGCATTGTGGGAACGCGCGCCCGCCGCGAGATCCGCGGTCACACTCACGGAGCTCGATGTCCGCCGGGAGTCCCGTGATCGTTTCACAGAGAGGAAAAACAGGGAAATGCTAATGTAAACAAGCATCTCCCCATTCTGCCTATTTACAGGACACTGATCACTGCTCCCTGTAATCGGGAGCAGTGATCAGTGTCATGTCACACATAGCCCAGCCCCCACACAGTTAGAACACAGCCCTAGGACACACGTAACCCTGTCTGTGCCCCCTACTGGTTAACCCCTTCACTGCCAGTCACATTTACACAGTAATAAGTGCATTTTTAGAGCACTGATCGCTGTGTAAATGTGAATGGCCCCAAAATAGTGCCAAAAGTGTCCGATGTGTCCGCCATAATGTCGCAGTCATGGTAAAAATCGCTGCCATTACTAGTAAAAAAAATATAAATAAATATGCCATAAAACTATCCCCTATTTTGTAAACGCTATAACTTTTGCTCAAACCAATCAATAAACGCTTATTGCGTTTTTTTTTTTACCAAAAATATGTAGAAGAATATGTATCGGCCTAAACTGAGGAAAAACTTTGTTTTTTTTATATATTTTTGGGGGATATTTATTATAGCAAAAAGTTAAAAAAACTTTTTTTTTTTCAAAATGGTCGCTCTTTTTTTGTTTATAGTGCAAAAAATAAAAACCGCAGAGGTGATAAAATACCACCAAAAGAAAGCTCTATTTGTGGGAAAAAAAGGACGTTAGTTTTGTTTGGGCGCCACTTCGCACGACCACGCAATTGTCAGTTAAAGTGACGCAGTGCCGAATTTGCAAAAAGTGGCCCAGCCATTTGGCAGCCAAATCCTCCGGAGCTAATGCATTCTATGCATTAAGATAAGGTGAAAAACCTTAAAGTGGTTGTAAATCCTTTACAACCACTTTTACCTACAGTACAGGTAAGCCTAGATTAAGGCTCACCCGTAGGTGCTCGAAATATCTCCTAAACCTCCACAGTTTAGGAGATATTTACAATAATGACGGGCGCTGATGTCTACGGCGCACTTTAGCGTGACTTTCTTAAAGGAGGCCGTGCCGTGACTGGCGGCTCCCATGCGGGCAGCGACGTCATCGCAGGTCTGGCCAATCACATCGCTGGAGCCGCGATACCCGAAAGCAACCTCTGGGAGAGATTTCGGCCACCTCGGTGTACGAGGACGGCTGTGGGGGCTTCGATCTGAGGTGAGTATTACATAATGAGCTAGTATGCTATGCATACTAGCTCATTATGCCTTTGTCTTGCAGGTGTTTTTTGTTTTTTGTGGGTGGAAAAGTGGGTTTACAACCACTTTAAGGCTTTAGAACCACTTTAAATTTTACTTCTAAAGTCACTTGTCCAGTTCCTCAGTTCAGGAACACAGCCCACTTAGATGCCACCTCTAGTACATTTTTGTCAACTATATTATTAGCACCTAAGTATATCTACCTATGGCACCAGTGCAATCAATCTACCACTTTAGGCTATGGTATTCAGACAACCACAGCACCCAAATAGTGCTTGCATCTGATTGGAGGAGAGGCACTGCTCAGGCTGAGAATTTTTTCACCTATGGAAGTCTTAACACATAGACAAGGCAATTTGCCGTAAGTTCTAGGAGTTCAGTTTACAGCAGTGCACTGCGAAGGTATGTACTGAAAAAAGAAGGACATGCTTTAATTTTTTTCTCAGCGCAGTGTGTTGCGACGCATTACCTTGCATCACGACCCACTGCAGTGAATAAAGATAAATGAAATGTCATTTTGTGACATTTCAATAGTGTCGAACAAAAAAAAAAAAAGTCAACAGATTGCTGTGTCATTACAACGCATCGGCAGTGCCCCCTTCAAGGCACAGAGCAGCCACCTCTGTATAATGTAGCCATCAATGTAAATGAACTTATGAGCTCCTAAACGGTCTGTTATAGGTCTTGGTTTTCTCACAGGAAGGTGTGCTCTTCCTATGCAGCCATATGAGAATATTTCCACAGATGATTTGGACGGTGTGAATTACGGTAATTCGTATAATGATCATGTAGTCAGTGGATCTGCCTTTTGTATATGGATACTAAATGGTTAACAACCTGCAAGTTTCACCTTTAGAGTTGGCACGGCAAAGAAAAGTAGTTGAATGTATAACTACAGTAATTGCAATGGAAATTCAGCATAACCTTCCTTAGGTGTTTCCTTAAGAACTAAGACAAAATTACTGGGTTAAAGTATGTGAGCACTGCCCATGGGTGTTTGCACAAATGATTCTAATATGGAACTTTCCGCTATTATTCTTATTGTTGCCATAAGTATTTTGTATGAAAAGAATCAAGATTTTTATCTAAATTCTATTGTTCTATAGTTAGTTTAACCACTTAAGCCCCGGACCAATATGCTGCCTAAAGACCCAAGGTGTTTTTACAGTTCGGGACTGCGTCGCTTTAACAGACAATTGCGCGGTCGTGCGACGTGGCTCCCAAACAAAATTGGCGTCCTTTTTTCCCCACAAATAGAGCTTTCTTTTGGTGGTATTTGATCACCTCTGCGGTTTTTATTTTTTGCGCTATAAACAAAAATAGAGCGACAATTTTGAAAAAAATGACATATTTTTTACTTTTTGCTATAATAAATATCCCCCAAAAACATATATAAAAAAAAATGTTTTCCTCAGTTTAGGCCGATACATATTTTTCTACCTATTTTTGGTAAAAAAAATCGCAATAAGCGTTTATCGGTTGGTTTGCGCAAAATTTATAGCGTTTACAAAATAGGGGATAGTTTTATTGCATTTTTATTAATTATTTTTTTTTTTACTACTAATGGCGGCGATCAGCGATTTTTTTCGTGACTGCGACATTATGGCGGACACTTCGGACAATTTTGACACATTTTTGGGACCATTGTCATTTTCACAGCAAAAAATGCATTTAAATTGCATTCTTTATTGTGAAAATGACAGTTGCAGTTTGGGAGTTAACCACAGGTGGCGCTGTAGGATTTAGTGTACACTTAGTGTGTGTTTACAACTGTAGGGGGGTGTGGCTGTAGGAATGACGTCATCGATCGAGTCTGCCCTATAAAAGGGATCACTCGATCGATGCAGCGCCATAGTGAAGCACGGGGAAGCCGTGTTTAGATACGGCTCTCTCCGTTCTTCAGCTCCGGGGAGCGATCGCGACAGAGCGGCTATAAACAAATAGCCGCGCCGTCGTCCCGGATCGCTCCCCGAGGGAACCCGACCGCCGCATGTAGCGGGGGGGTCCCGATCGGACCCCCCACCCGCTAGAAGGCAGGGACGTACAGGTACGCCAATGTGCCTGTACGTGCCATTCTGCCGACGTATATGTACATGCGGCGGTCGGGAAGGGGTTAATGTATTAAGAAAAGAAAATCAGCATGGTTTCTAAACTGTATGTTTCTTCTGATATTTTCTTTGGATGTGGCACTATTATGCCGCGTACACACCATCACTTTATGTGATGAAAAAAAACGACATTTTCTGTGAAGTAAAAAACGACGTTTTTGAAACTTACATTTTCAAAGACGAAGTTGCCTACACACCATCGTTTTTTCACAATGCTCTAGCAAAGCGAAGTTACGTTCACCACTTTTTTCCATTGAAGCTCGCTTCATAACTAGCTTCTGGGCATGCGCGGGTGTAAAAACGTTGTTTTAAACGTCGTTTTTTGCTACACGCGGTCAATTTCTGTGAAGTAAAAAACGACGTTTTGAAAAACGACACATAAAATTGAAGCATGCTTCAATTTTTTTTGGTCGTTTTTCACAAGACATAAAACGACGTTTTCCCCCACACACGGTCATTTAAAGTGACGTTTTTAAAAACGTCGTTTTTTTTTCATCACATAATAATCTCTTTTTTCTACTCATAAGATTTGTAATTCTAAGCTTTCACAGGATCCCTCAGTGAGGCCTAGTGATGTCATTGGTGTCAACAGGAAGCAACAGGAAGCATCACAACCAAGGGTGTAAGGTACAGGGCTTTTTTTCAGGGGGAACTTGGGGGAACTTAGTTCCACCACCTCTGGTTGAGACCCTTTGGTGCCTGCTCACTACAATCACTTGTAAACACAGAAGTCTGGTTTCTGTGTGTACAAGTGACAGCTCTGCACTCTGTGTGCAACCCCCCTGAACTCTGCACTCTGTATGTAATGCAATCCTGGTATTTAATGTCCCTTTAAGACCCTTCTACTGTTTGTGAAATCTGAACGGGGTTGTGGTTGAGTTCCTGCACCTATTTTCTGAGAAAAAAAGCTCTGGTAAGGTAAATATATTTTATATTTTTATTAAAGTTTTCTGTTCCACATTACTTCCATATTTTGCTTTTATTCCGGGGATTTAGCAGTCCCTACGATTTCATGTAAGGTATGCTTTAAGATCAGCAAAGAAAATCAATGCACTTACAAACCAGGAAAGAAAGGGCACATATAATAACCTGAGTGGGGATGGAATTACTATCAGTGACAAATTCATTTGAGTAAAATTTGAGCTGACTTTGAGTTGCTTTTGCATTTGACTTGCATGGGTACCAATGCAGACAGAATACTATGAAGACGGCCTATGTTACTGTTTATTTGATGTAACTCTCTTAGACTGACAATTATCCCATAGACTGTACTGCATATTTTGAACACAATAATGGGTATTCTTCTGAAGGATAAAGCCATTATTGCTTTTACCTTATACTGTTTTCCATACTATATTTACATAAGTGCTACTCCTGTCATACAAGGCTGTCATCCGTGTTTACTATGCAGAGCAAGACTCCAGGCAAAGTGCAATAATAATACGATTTTTTTTCCGTTAGAACGACTTTCAGAGCCTTTTGCACTGGAATGCTGTGCAGGAAATCTGTGCGTGCTTTCCACACCACATTCAAAATGCATTGCAATTGCAATCTGCAGTGGTTGTCAATATTAAAGCGGTTGTATACCCTCTCTGCCCACTTGCACCTACAGGTAAGCCTACATTAAGGCTTATCTGTAGGTGCTTGCAATATCTCCTTAACCTACATGGCTAAGGAGATATTTGCAGAAAAGCGGGCGCCGATGTCTACGGCGCAACGGCGCAGGCGCACTGAGCGCGGCGGCTCCTGAATGGGAGCCTGCCGAAAAGTGCCGGAAATGTTCGCATGTGCGGGGATCGTGCCCTTCTGCACGCATGCGCGGGAGTGAGATCATCGCCGCTCCGGCCAGTCACAGAGCCGGAGCACTGATACCCGGAAGTTACTCCGGGTATCATGGTGGCGACGGAGGAGGTGTCCAAGGACTGCTGTGGGGGCTTTGATCTCACGTAAGTAATTGATAATGAGCTAGTATGCTAGTCATACTAGCTCATTATCCCTTTGCCTTGCAGGTTTTTTTTATTTTATTTGAAAATAGCTCCTGTTCCCTTATAGCAGATTAAACAAAACCGTGCTTGTGATGCCTAATCTGCCCCTCTCTAAGCTGTAAAAAAAACCTGCCTGATCTTGTGTCCCCCCCTCTGTGTACTGACCACTATAATCATGGCTGCTAATCCCTGATTACCGTGGTCAGGCTAAGTGCCTCCATCATCCACAGCTCTCCTCTCTCCCTCTCCCTCCCTGCCTGTCAGCTCCTTTGTGTGAGCCACCCCCCCCCCTCTCCTGCTGCAATGAGTAGTAAAGTAAACTGTTAAAGAATATTCACTGGCAGCCCCCCTTTTATGCAGCCATAACACACAGTATATGTGTTTGTTGAAAACTAGGCCTGTAAATACCTTTTTTCAGATCTTTTTAGGCCGGTCACATGACTACCGGCTGCTCTTCTCCCCCATCTAAGGGTTACAGCAGGAGGGGCCAGCACAACAGTCACGTGACCTCCCCGGATGACGTCAGAGGGAAATCTCAGTCCCTCCCTTTGCAGCCCGTAGATGGAGTAGGAGAGTGGCCGGGAGTCACATGACCGGTCTAAAGAGATCTGAAAAAGGGTATTTACAGGCTTGGTTTTCAACAAACACTTATACTGTGTGTTATGGCTGCATAAAAGAGAGGGGATGGCAATGAATATTTTTTAAAGGTTACACTTTAACCACTTCCCGCCCGGCCTATAGCCGATTTCCGTCCGGGAAGTGGTTATGAAATCCTGACAGGACGTTCCAGAACGTCCTGCAGGATTTCATGCCGTGCGTGCCCGTGGGGGCGCGCATCGCGGCGATCGGTGATGCGGGGTGTCAGTCTGACACCCTGCATCTCCGATCTCGGTAAAGAGCCTCCGGTGGAGACTCTTTACCACGTGATCAGCCGTGTCCAATCACGGCTGATCACGATGTAAACAGGAAGAGCCGTTGATGGCTCTTCCTCACTCGCGTCTGACAGACGCGAGTAGAGGAGAGCCGATCGGCGGCTCTCCTGACAGGGGGGGTTCGCGCTGATTGTTTATCAGCACAGCCCCCCTCGGATCGCCACACTGGACCACCAGGGATGCCCACCCTGGACCACCAGGGTGGGCAAAAAAAAAAAAAAAAGCCTGCAAAAAAAAAAAAGAAGTCTAAAAAAAAAAAAAAAAAGGCATTCAAAAAAAGAAAAAAGATGCCAATCAGTGCCCACAAATGGGCACTGACTGGCAACCTGTCAAAATCAGTGCTGCCCCACAGTGTCCATCAGTGCCACCCCAGTGTCCATCAGTGCCACCCCACAGTGCCCATCCATGCCCAGTGCCCACCTATCAGTGCCCATCTGTGCCACCCATAAGTATCCATCAGTGCCACCCATAAGTGCTGCCCATGAGTGCCCATCTGTGCCGCCTATGAGTGCCCAGTGCCGCCTATGTGTGCCCATCAGTGCCGCCTATGTGTGCCCATCAGTGCCGCCTATGTGTGCCCATCAGTGCCACCTATGTGTGCCCATCAGTGCCGCCTATGAGTGCCCATCAGTGTCGCATACCAGCGCCGCCAATCAGTGCCACCATCTGTGCCCGTCAGTACTACCTCATCGATGTCCATCAGTGTCATCTCATCGGTGCCGATTAGTGCCGCCATATCAGTGCCCGTAATTGAAAGAGAAAACTTATTTACAAAAAAATTAACAGAAAAAAATAAAAACGTAATTTTTTTTCCAAATTTTCAGTCTTTTTTTAGTTGTTGCGCAAAAAAAAAATCGCAGAGGTGATCAAATACCACCAAAAGAAAGCTCTATTTGTGGGGAAAAAAGGACGCCAATTTTGTTTGGGTACAGTGTAGCATGACCGCGCAATTGCCATTCAAAGTGCGACAGTGCTGAAAGCTGAAAATTGGCTTGGGTGGGAAGCTGCGTAAGTGCCTGGTATGGAAGTGGTTAAGTTAACGACACCCCAAACACAGGTCTCAAATGCAGTTTATTTGCCTGCATCGGATCGCATGTTACAGAAGTATATTTGGTATGGTGCAATGCAATATCAGCCCATTCAAAATAAATGGTCTGAAATCGCACAACACAGAACTGCATGTGATTCGAACCTCAGGGCTCGTTCACACCATCTCTATTGGGCTGTGCTGATCTGTATAAATCAACTCAGGTTCAACACAATAGCACACACAAAATACAATTGTTTTATTTTGGCCCTGTTCATACCACAACACTGTGTTAAGGTAAAAATGCAGCAACACACTGAAGGTCACCACACCACAGTGCATCACAACACGCTGAAGTTCCATTATATGATATACTTCAAAATATTTAAAGAAAAAAAGAGAAAAAAAAGGAAGCAGTGCATTGCATAGTGGTAACACCAGTTGCAACAACACAAAATATGCCAAACTGCATACATGTTTTAATGTGCAGGCTAGTGTGAATGGGCAAAGCAAAATTTGTCTGGTTTGACATCATTATTTGCTTTTGTCTGACTTAGAAGAACATTTTAGATACAAAAAAAACTGTTCGCTAAACCTGGGCTGAAATTTTTCTTTCCCAAAAGTCATAAATGCATTTGGGCTTTTTTACAACAGAACAAATGGGTTTGGCAGAAATTAAAGAGACCCCTTCACCAACTTAAAAAATGCAGGTAAAAGCATAGGAATTTTTTTTTTTACATACTTATTTGCATTGTTTTTCCTTTCCCCCCTCACATCAGAGTTCTCTTTTACACCAGAGTCCACAGCATTACCCTTTACATCAAAGCCCCCCTTTAAATCAAGGCTCTTAGAGCCCCTACTTACATCTGGGAAGGAGGGCTCTAAGGTAAAGGGAAACACTGTGGACTCTGGTGTAAGAGGGTCTCTGGTCACCAAAGCCCCCACATTCATCAGAGTCCACTGTCACCCCTTACGTCCCCATACATCAGTGTGATGGCAGGACAGAAAAATCAGTGGGGACACTTTAGTTACCATTGAAGGTGAGCTCACTCACCCCAGGAAGGAGGCTCAGACAGTCTTCTATCTGCATAGTTCCTCCACCATGTACAGTAGTTGCTGTCTGCTGGGCTTTCCCACCCACTCATCCCCTTTCTGAGCACAGTGCTGCCAGGGATTGGAGAGTGGGCAGAGCTGCAGGCACACATAGGAGGAGGGGGGCAGGAAGAGGAGTAGAAGGTCCAACTTTTCCTCACTTCTCTCCCATCAGTGCAGAGGGGGAGGGTGGTCTGTCAGTTCTGGGTCTTGGCAGTGTTAGAGAGAGTGTAATATACACTCTGCTTACAATTGCAACCAGCAAGCCTGCCATGAAGCCACAGCCTGGGCTCTTGCTCCCCCCTCACAGTGGCGGAACTTCTGGGCCTGGTCGCAAGTACGACCCTTGTGACCCTGGTAGTTCCACCACTGGGTCCAGGCCAGTGCAATGAAGGAACCTCCTGGTAAGCCAGGTCTTACAGGAAGTGGGTTGATTGGCACCCTGAGGGGGAGCAGTGATGGAAGTCATGGAGACAAAATTTTGGCAACTTTTTTAACACGTGGGGTAGTATATATATATAAAAAAATAAAATAAAGTAGAGGTCTTCTTTAAATATATTATTTTAAATTACTTTTATGTTGAAATTATGCCTGTTAAGATTTTTTTTTATTTATTTATTACAGTTGTTAGAGAGTGGAATGTTTTCAGTCAAACATCTGTGGTACATTTACATTGACAGAGTTGGCCTATGTAAGCAAATATGGCTGTTCCCATGTAGACATGTTGGGCCAGATTCTCAAAGGCGTTACGACGGCGCAACACCATTAGCGCCGTTGTAACTCCTCATCTGGCCCCGGGTATCTATGCGACTGATTCTTAGAATCAGTTGCGCATAGATACCCATTAGATCTGACATGCGTAAGGCTGTTACGCTGTCAGATCTTAAAAGTAATTTTTTTTCCCGCCGCTAGGTGTCGCATCGTCGTTTTCCCCGTCGTCTATGCAAATGAGGTAAGTACACGAGATTCCCAAACCTACGCGCGTCCGACGCTGAGAATTTACATCGTTTCCGTAGCGTACGCGACGCGTAAGGTTGCCCCTGCTATTAGCAGGGGCAACCAATGTTAACTATGGCCGTCGTTCCCGCGTCGAAGTTAAAAAAAAAATACGTTGTTTGCGTAAGATGTCCGTGAATGGCGCTGGACGCCATTTACGTAAACGTCTAAGCAACTGACGTCGGGGCGACGTCATTTAGCGCAATGCACGTCGGGTAATTTACCCGACGGAGCATGTGCAGTACGCTCGGCGCGGGAGCGCGCCTAATTTAAATGGTGCCTGCCCCATTTGAATTGGGCGGGCATGCGCCGAGTGAATTAACGATACACCGCCGCAAGTTTACAGGTAAGTGTTCTGAGAATCAGGATGTAAACCTGTAAACCTGCGGGGGTGTAGCGTACAGCACATACGTTACGCTGCCCAGGAGCAACGTTAATGTATGAGAATCTGCCCCGTAATTTCAAATACACACAAAAAAGGGATTTTGAATGTGTGAAATATTTATATTTATCTATTAATATATTAAATATTTTCATAGTGTCCCTTTAAAAAGACCAATATACAAGAAGCAATAAGCGTGTCCCACTTATGGACAAGTAATCAAAAATTTTAGTTTATTAAAAAATCTGTAGAAAGTCGGTGCATTTCGGGGGACCCTTCCCCTTCATTAAGGCATATACCGTATAATGTGTGATCTCAAATGTGACTGGACTGGAATGGATCGTAATACCAATTGTAAAAGTGAAATTCTGCCACTAGCTGTCTATGCAGAGTGGAGCATGAAAAGATGTAATTTATCTTTAATCTTCGAATCAAAGGAATTTTGGTGATACTATTATAGAGCTGCAGGTTAAACATTGGAAAAAAGCTCTAAAAAAAAATACGTGTTCTCGTTCTACATTGACTGCAGATTACTCACCGAGATCTAATCTGCTGCTTGTCCTCATCTGCCCTAGAAGTGATTTCCCATTTAAGTTTAATTTTTGTTTGGCAGCAACTAGTTTTCTGGAACCTGATTGCAAAGGAAAGATGCATTTGTATTACTAGTAGACTTTGTTGTCACAAATGGATATAGTCTCGGAACCCTTTGGAGTGCTTCAAGGGGTTGTAAATGTTCATTTTTTCTTCTAAATGTTTTTTTCCTTTGTCTGAATTTCTCCCTTCCTGTTCCTCCTCAGTAAGCTTGCCCCCATCACCTGGCTGGGTGTTAGTCAGCCAGAACAGCTTACTTAGGTGGAACAGGAAGTAAGAAATTCAGAAAAAGAAAACAAAGAAAAAAAAACATTTAGAAGGGAAATCGAAGGAAAAGATAAGAGAACCAACAATGCACTAGCTTAAAGTAACCTATTTAGAAAATAAAAAACAAACCTTTACAACCCCTTTAAAGTATAACTAAATTAAATTTGTTTTTAGTTTTGAATGGAGTGGAGGGGGATTAGAACGGTTGTTAGATTTTATTGCTGTCTGTGCCCCCGTTAAGGAGATTTATCTTCTCTATTTGTCCTGTTTACCATTATCATTCAAAATAAAAGTAACATTTTGGGTTGTCCCTAGAAAAGTGGAAATCTTCCAATGGGGAGTTCCCAAGGAATTTTCTTAATTTTCAGGGGTTTCCTCTCACTTCCTGTTTGGCTATGGAACAGGAAGTGAATGAAAATCTCTGCAATGAAGCACAGATGGCGAAAAAAAATCTGACAGGGGTTAAAACCCTCCTGTACTCTATCCAAAATGTAGAATAAATGTTTTCCCTATAGATCTACTTTAAACAAACTCTGTCATTAACCCTAGCCACCCCCCCTCCGCTAAAAAAAATGGATGCATGGATAAAGTGCAATCAACTGTCAAGACTTCAACACTCACACTTCTGGGTAATGTCAGAGCTTACTAAGGTGCCCTGTGCCAACCACATTTATATTGGCCTTTCACTATGACAGGCCCTCACACTGGCAAATAGGAATGTACATGAGGCAGGAAGAGGCAACATAGCTTTGGCACTATAACCTAGATAACAAGGATAACTTGCAACAAATGTGTGGCAGTTAGGGATGAGCTTTGTGTTCGACTCGAACGTATGTTCGACTCGAACATCGTCTGTTCGTACGTTTTGAACAAAACTGGTTGTTCGCGCCAAATTCAAGTGATGCGCGTCGGCCCATAATTCACTGCGGCGTTACGCGCTGATGATTGGCCAAGCATGCACCATGACCCTGCATGCTTGGCCAATCACAAGGCGCAAAAAACGAAGAACCACAATTGGCCAAAGCCAGGGGCCCCAGGGAGGTCAGGATCGGCACTGGGTCTTGTAATGACCTGGGGGGAGTGGTGGCGGGGAAACTCATGCTATTTTTTTCAATGATTTTTATCCATATTGCAGGGACCAAACATTAAATTAAAGCCACAAGCAGTATTAAATTACTTTTTTCTGAGAGTTATCTCATGTTGTGCAGGGACATTTCTAAACTCTCTCTCACCCAGCAGGTACCATATTTAAAGGAATTTTTTTTTTCACTTTAAGCATCATTAAAATCGCTGCTCAAGAAAAAACTACAGTTTTTAAAACTTTTTTTTTCCATTGATACATGTTCCCTGGGACAAGACCCGGGTTCTCAAAGACGTTTTCCAACAATAACTTGAATATTGGCCTTTAAAATGAGCACTTTTGAATTCGAACGTTCGAGTCCCATAGACTTTAATGGGGTTCTAAATGTTCGCGCGAACGATCGGTCTGTTCGAACGTACTGGTGCGAACACGGGTATGTTCGGCTCATCCCTAGTGGCAGTGTTGAATTGTAAGTCTGTTAAAGCGGAGCTCCACCCTAAAGTGGAACTCCCGCTGATCGGAACCCTCCCCCCCTCCGGTGTCACATTTGACACCTTTCAGGGGGAGGGGGGTGCAGATACCTGTCTAGGTATTTGCACCCACTTCCGGCCACAGTCTGGGCAGACTGCGGGCAGGACATCACCTCCTGTCCCCCCCCATTGTGTTCTGGGAACACACGGCTCCCAGAGCACAGCGGGAGCCAATCAGCAGGCACAGCGCAACTCGCGCATTGCGCCGTAGGGAACCGGGCAGTGAAGCCGGAGCGCTTCACTTCCTGGTTCCCTCACTGAGGATGGCGGGGGGGGGGTAGCAGAGTGACGAGCGATCGCTCGTCCTCTGCTGCGGACCGCGATGGACTCCAGGACAGGTAAGTGTGCCAATATTAAAAGTCAGCAGCTGCAGTTTTTGTAGCTGCTGACTTTTAATATTTATTTTTTTTAGCGGACATCCACTTTTAATTTGCTGCACATTTTCACTAGCAAGTTGTACACTTGCAGAGCACTTGAAACAATTTTTAGTTGACACTTTTCTAATTTGTAGCAAATTTGCGTGGCAAGTCTCTAGCAAGAACAAAGTTGCAGTGGTAAGTCTACAGGAAGAGCTCTGCATGTCCACAGCTTGAAAATTCTGCCACAGTGACCCCTGTGGTGGGATGACTATTGCACAACATAACTAAAGCAGACTTGCAGAATGTTTACAAAGCAAGTTGATCTGGAGTCACGCAATGCAGACTTGTGCAACTGAAACTGTTGTTTCTGCTAATATATATAATGTTTGGGGTTATATCAAGTCATGGTAGGTTAATTAGGTTAATTGGATACTGCCCAGATTATCCCTACTATGTATGAATGTTAGTTTAGGGACCTTAGGTTGTAAGCTCCTTGAGGGCGGGGAATGTACAATGTATATGTAAAGTGCTGTGTAAATTGACGGTGCTATATAAGTACCTGAAATAAATAAAATAGTTCACATATTTCAAAATTGTGATTGTGCAACCTCTGAAAATTGTGTCCATTTGGCACTTTCAAGAAAAAGAGAAATGTATAAAATCTGCACTGACCTGCAGTCTCTGATAACAGATAATATATACTCACATACAGATAGATATCTCTTTTGCAGAGGTGGCTCTAGGCTTTGTGAGGCCTTAGGCAAAACTTAGACATGAGGCCCCACTCACACCCATAATGGGAAAAATAATTCAAGGAAGAAAAAGGGCTGCAGAAAATGCACGGATCTAGCACACAGATGATCAGCTCCACTTCCAGGGCACCCTCCTCGACCAGGGGGGAGGGAGAGAGAGAGATGGGTGATAGAGAGATTCGGAGGCGTCAACATTAGTATTGATTACAGGCATATTAGGCGGCCGCGAGGCCCCTGTGAATGCGAGGCCTTAGGCGACCGACTAATTTGCCTAATTAGAGAGCCGCCGCTGCTCTTTTGGAACAATGAGCTGGAGTACCTCTGCCTGTCCTTGAACCTGCTGCACCCCTCTGTCCTAATGATTGGACAAGTGCTTCAGAGGAGTATTTGTTACATTTTCCTACCAATCTGACCAAGTGTGTCCACTTGTATTCTTGTGTACACCAATATGCATGGACCATATATAAATTTTAACCTAAAAAATTATTTCTTAGCTGTTCGCATGTTACAAAAGTTATACACAGATAATCATGGTCAAGAAAAACATTAATCACTAATGTCATGAATAAGATCCATTTATTAACCCCATAGCATTTTAAAACTGGATACACAATGACAGTCATTTCATTGATGAAAGGGAGAGCAGAGATGGGAAGAAAGATCGCTTAAAGCGGAGTTCCAACCACAATTAGCATTTTTTAAATGTATGTCCTTTCATCCTGCGTTTTTATAATATAAATCTGGTCACTTACTATTTTACAATCCGCCGCCGATCCGCATAGATATTCAAAAAAGATAGTTTATAAAACTATATCTACACCGTTGTCATTTTGCTTGTGGGCATTGTGAAGCCTACAGGCACTTACTTCCTGGAAGTCTTGGATGGGGAGTGATAATTGGACAGCACACTGTATCCTGGGAAATGATGACACACATTTCCCAGGAGCATTAGAGGGAGATGATGTCAGAATCCTAGGTGGTTTCAAAGGCAGATTTCGCGGGACCGCATAGCAACAGGCATTTCCAGATGAGTAAAAACATATTTTTTTTTCTTTTTTAGGCCTAAGCTACAGTTTAAAGCAAAATTGTTTTTTTGATGGAACCTCCACTTTAAAGGAGAGACACTCGATGTCAGAGAGGGGGCAGGAGAGACAGATTACAAGAAGTAGTTGTTACATAATGTTATTCAAATGATTTGAAGCTCATCCATATTAACTACTTGGCACCATGTAGGCAGATACACAGTATACACTGTCTGTATGTTGATGCCTAATTAATTGTTTGTTAATGATGGCACCAAAATATTGTAAGCCCATTCATTATGTATGTAAATGATATAAATTTGCCTATGAAGCTGAATACATTACAAAGATTGTACTCTTTTGTTACTGAAGCGTAGCTCGGTCATTCACAAAAACACAAGCTCACAACAACCCATGGCAGGCAGCTAATTCACTTGTGCAGGCCCTTATTTCTCTGAAAATAGGTGCAGGAACTCAAGCATAACTGCGAAACAACCACGCCCCCCCCCCCCCGCGCACACACATCCTCCAAACCACTTCAAATAGTGGGTTTAGTGAAATCATACTAATAGTGGGAGGGTTTTAAATACCAGGAGTGCATTATGTATAGAGTGCAGAGTTTCGGTAGGGTTACACACAGAGTGCAGAGTTTAGGGTTTGTACTACGTACATAGTGCAGAGTTCAGGGGGGCGCTTAACACAGAATGAAGAGCCTTCTCCCAAAACTGCTTACCACTGCATCCTCCATTCACATTTCACCTTCATCCCTCTTCTTGCCTAGAACCTCCCCGCACACTGTAGGTGGCTCCACCTCTCTCATTTGCAGGGAGATCATCCAGTGGGGGGTGTCAGCATCCACACTGCACCCCATGCACCTACATCTCCCAGGTCCCCATCCTGCACTCAGTCAGAGCCACTCAGGAGATCATATCTGTGGGAGCCATTGGAAGACAAGCTGTCACTTGTAAATACAGAAGCCAGAATTCTGTGTTTACAAGTGATAGTGGTGAGCAGGGAGCAAAGGGCCTGAGCCAGAGGTGGTGGAACTGAGTTCCACCAAGTTCCAGCTGAAAAAAAGCCCTGCACTTGTCTTGTCAAATGTGGTAGTGGGTTGTCATTGGCTTTCATTTTTGTGAATGGCCACGCTGCTCTCCAGTGTGATCATTGACAACAACACAAACATAATGGAAAAACTCCCAGTTAGCAATCCCAATGTCCTATCTTGTTGCTAAAACTTGACAACCATTGTTTTTTTCACATCTGTAATGCTTAGAGTGAGCACCCAATAGATTTCACATCCTAGATTGGGACTGTAGACTGAGAAGTTTTGGCCAGTCCACTAGGAGGGCCAAATGACCCACCGGTACAATAATGAAATGAATAAAATAATAATTCCAGGCATGGCTATATTATACACTAGCTGAATACCCGGCGTTGCCCGGTCTTCCTATCTTAACCTTTTGGGGAGGAAAATCATAGTAATATAAATATACCCATCTTTTATATAAGGGTGTAGGTAAGGGTTAATTTAACTGTCATATATTTTTATTTGGCATATAAGTAATATGTGTACCAGGTATTATTGAAATATCTCCAGGCGTACAGAAGTTATGTGGGAACATACATTTCCCATTGATTTGCATGGGACTTTAAACAAAAACCCCGACCCTCACAAATGGGGGTAGTTAAGGGATAAATTAACTATCCTATAGTTTAAGTGGACATATAAGTAACATGTGACCAAGTGTTATCGAAATATCTACAGCCGTTTGGAAGTTATGAAGTAACATGTATTTCCCATAGAGTTGAATGGGACTTTAAAGGAAAACCCCGACCATGGCAAATGGGGGTGGGTAAGGGTTAAATCACCTATCCTATGTTTGTTGCTGACATATAAGTAACATGTGTGCCAAGTTTCATGTTAATATCTTTAGCCGTTTGGACGTGATGCTGGAACATACATACATACATACATACATACATACACACACACACACACGTTGAGTTTTATATATATAGATAGTTACATTGCTCCAACTTGGACCATTCTAACTATCTATATAATAATATACCATCCTTGGCTAAGGCTCCCGGAAGCTGGAAACCATGTAGAAGGCACCACTACTTCAATCATCACCACTTGCTTCTGGAGATCACTGACGCTGTGCTGTGTGGATGGTCTGATGCATTGTAAACACAGGAGGTCAGCCACTCAGCACAGGCGCTATTCAGAGAATGCTTTGCACTCTCTTGATGACTGCAAAGCGTTCTCTGATTGGATGAGGTGGATTGTGATGTCACCACCCCACCTCTTTGCCTTGTGCAGAGAGGACTTTGCTTTCATTCAAAAAAAGGAAAGCAAATGGTGCCCTTGCCAACCTGCTGACCTTAGTAAGTTCAGTAAGCAGGCGTGCAGCCACTCAGAGCAGGGACCATAGGGGAAATAGCGGTGTCTATGTTAGTGATTTCCAGCTTCCAGGGCCAGGCCAGGTATGGTAAAAACTACCAATGTAACTATGTAAAATTATACCATACCTGGAATTATTCTTTAACATTTTGCAAAGCAGCACAGTTTTTGATTCCTACAAGGGCCCCTTGACTGCATAGGCTATTTTCTGGACAAGGTGAACTTAAGCTTTAAGTGCTTTCTTGTTAGTCTATGAGATTTAATTCCCTAGAGATAAAATTCTCCTCTGTCCTCTAAGTCATACATCAATGCTGGATGACGGGAACACCTGAATGCTGGCATGCTAATATGTAATCATTGACAATAGACCGAGAACATGAAACTGCTGAATTATTGACAAACCTCTGAAGTCAATCCCCCGTAGAAGTGAAAAAAATTCTGCAAAACCAGTCACATATGCATCCCTATAACAAGCACAATCATCACAGAGAAAAAAGCTAATCAGGATAATTGTGATTTTGTAATTAATAGGATTAGCTTGAAATTTGCTTAGTTGCTCACTTCTTTTAAAGTGATGTTTATGCCAGTTCTTTTTAGTTCATTATCAATAAAATGGAGATGGTGTTATATATTTTTATTTTTGCAGTGTCATGAAGGAAAATAAATTCATTAAATGCATACATTCCACATCTCATTAACGTAAAGAAAGCCAAGCTTTGTGCCTTTCATAGACTTGTATCATCTCCATTCGGCATTATATGAACACTTGACCACCTCCTGACTCATCTGTAGTGCTTTATAAAAAGGTTTATACTTGTGGCCAGGGAGTGGGAAAAACAGGCAGCTAAGCTGCCCCCTTAACTACTTAAAGGGTTTGTAAAGGTTCATGTTTTTTCACCTTAATGCATCCTATCCTTTTGTATTTACTTTTTACACTTTTTTGGAGAAAGAGAAATGCCCCTTAGGCCCCGTACACACGTCCGGGGAACTCGACGTGCCAAACACATCGAGTTCCTCGTCGAGTTCTGTGTTGAAGCCGACGAGGATCTCGGCGGCCAACTTTCCTCATTGAACAACGAGGAAATAGAGAACATGTTCTCTATTTGGCCCGACGAGTTCCTTGTCGGCTTCCTCGCTGAAAAGTGTACACACAACTGAGTTTCTCGGCAGAATCCAGCTCCGACCGAGTTTCTGGCTGAATTCTGCCGAGAAACTCGGTCGTGTGTACGGGGCCTCAGAGTTTTTTCATCGGAAATTCTGATCGTGTGTACAAGGCATCAGGGATGTACAAATGCACATTATCTAAGGTCTGTGCCTGGTCTATGAATTACAATGGCCATGTGTTCTCTGTGACAATAAACAAACTCTGTGACTCTTGGGAGTAGGAAGTGCATGTTTCAAGAGTTGTAAAAAGTGAAAACACCTTGATGTACACACCTACAGATAATTGTTACCTTTAATAGACAGAGTATGTGGTCATTCTCAAGACCATTTTTCCATTGCTTAACAGGAAAAAATGTAATTGAAAAAACGTTTTACCTTTATGTCTTTACAACATACTCTAAAGAAGGACCTAATAAACAGAAAGAAATATTAAAGCGGAGATTCAACCTAAAACAATTATATACCGTTACATCCAGCATACTGCTGACATCTACAGTATGCTGATATTTTTTTTCGCTGTACTTACCTTCTTATAATTCTTTTTACCCGGCTTCCGGGTTCTCACTGCCCCGGGGAGTAGGCGTTCCTATTAAGATGCGTAGATGATTGACGTGCGGGTAAGGCGCGGCACGCGTTCCGAAAATAGACGAACTGGGCTTTATACGGCGCCTGCGCAGTCAGCTCTACACGGCAGGTGCAGGCGCCGTATAGCGCCGAGTCCTAGTTCGTCTATTTTTGGAACGCGTGACACGCCTTACCCGCACGTCAATCATCTACGCCTCTTCATAGGAACGCCTACTCCCCGCGGGAGTGAGAACTCGGAGTCGGGTGAAAAGAACTATAAGACGGTAAGTACAGCGGGAAAAAAAAATACCAGCATACTGTAGATGTAAGCAGTATGCTGGATCTAATGGAATATAGATGATTTTTAGGGTGAACCTCCGCTTTAAGGCACTCTTTATATCAGACTTGGAAAGACTTACTCAGTAATAATTGTATATGCTAAATGGATTTAGTTTAATGGATGGGTAGAGCCCATTTTACATTTTAGAAATGTTAATTTGAACCTCTGCTTTGAAAATGATCAAAGAGGCATGGCCATGTATAGATGCACAAAGGGTCACAAAGAAAAAATAAATAAACCACACAGAATATTTTTTCCCACTATAAAACATTGGAAATGGAGTGACTACTCATTTAAACAGCCTCCCCTACCATATAATGAATGTAAAATACGGGGTTTTACCTTCCAAAATATTTGCATTTACGCCCATTCAGTCCCGAGATTTACACACCTCTACATCACACAGCACAGCCAATCGGGTGACACAATTTTCTATGTTACTTAAAGCCATAGTAAACCCTATTTTTTTAATTTCATTGTCCTTATCCTTAAATATGTCTCTTTCCTCTGCTGTCCCCTCCTTCCTGTCTGTGGGTGTCTCCTTTAACTAGCCAGCTGATAAGGAGACACCCTGGTCATGAGACATGGAAGAAAGTATCGATCACTGTAGTAACAAAGACTACTATAGTGATCTCCAGCATTCACTGGGACCCTCACAGGTATGACCCCATGTATACAGTATATACAGTACATCAGCCCTAGTTCAGTCTACGTAGTGTGGTGGTGGGACTCTGTGCTACGTGATAGGTTGCTGGTTAACGCCAGATTTTGGAGAGAAAGACACATTAATTGCACAGCTGTGTCTTGGGCTATCTAGTTCTGACCTGACATAGCTCAGAGCCCCACCCAACAGACAGGAAGTCTGTTCCTGGGAGTCAGGTGGACTCCCATCCCTCTGAGAGGAGTCAGAGATGCTGCATGGTTGCAGCCAGAGCATATATGTCTGCAGGAAGCAGATGTCATTGGTGATTGAGCAGAAAGGCGCTGATCAGGAGTAAGCGAGGAGAGAGCTTATCTCTAGGAAACTCTGTTTGTTCTGAGAAGCAGACTCAGGCTTCGTACACACGACCGAACATGTCCGCTGAAACTGGTCCGTCGGACCAGTTTCAGCAGACATGTTCGGTCGTGTGTAGGGCCGACCGGACAATTTTCCGGCCGACCAGACAGGTTTCCAGCGGACAACTGTTTCTTAGCATGCTAAGAAACATGTCCGCTGGAAGCCTGTCCGCCAGACATGTCTGATGGTCAGTACGACTCATCGGACATGTCCGCTGGCCCGAGAACCCGTGCATCGCGTCGAAGTGATTCGACGCATGCGTGAAAGCATTGAACTTCCGGGTTCGCGCACGTCATCTTGCCGTCACGTCGCCGGGTCGTCACCGCGTCGTCACCGCGTATTCTGTCCGCGCGGAATTCGGTCTGATGGTGTGTACAGCCATCAGACCAAATGATCCCAGCGGACATGTCCGATGAAAACGGTTAGCGGACCGTTTTCATCGGACATGTTGGGTTGTCTGTACGAGGCCTCAAGGTCTAGGCTATAGGCCTGAAACAGCCGGATGGCAAGAATGAAAGCCAGGAGGCTAAAGTGTTGAGTATGCAAGATACAGTAATGGTGGAACCCCCTGCGAGGGCTACTGATGTATTTGTGAACTTTTTGTGCTTTTAAATAAAAGTGGGCTACTAGGCCCATAAAAATTCAGTTCTGAACTGCCGTACTCACTAAAAAACGCACCTACCGCTGGAGTCTGGTCACCCCAATCGTACAGTAGCTATGCTAAAAAATCAATACCTGGTGTTCAGCTCTAAATAATCACTTTTAAGGGCTCTTAAAGGAGAAGTACAGCCAAAGCTTGTGCGGCTGTACTTCTCCTGTGTATCACAGTTGTGCGGTTCATTCTGCACTCCTGTGACCTGTTTTCAGTTGATTGTGGGCTGAAGTCTGATGTTACATAGCTGCTCCAGGCTGGCAAAAGATCACGACTATATGGTGGGGATCCACCCAGGAGTGAGCCGCTAAGAGTCTGAGCCAGCCGCTCCTACTCAGGGGAGGGCTGGCAGGGGGGGCAGGGTGGAAATTTCCCCCCGGGCTGGTGACACTATGCATAGCCACCGGCCGCCGCTACCAAATGCGTTTTGTGCAGAGCAAGAATATGCCTGCTGGAGCTCTCTTAACACAGGTCACGGCCGCTGCTTACCTCCCACTGTGGAGCCGTGCCTGTGTCAGCTCCGAGGTAGATGGCTGCAGAGCTGAGTTATGTCTCGTCTCACACATAGCTCAGCCTCAGCGCACATTAGCGCTGACATCTTCTTCTCTCTCTGCACATACACGAGGAGAGATAGAGCTCATCTGCTCCTCCTCCTTCTGAGTCTGCCCTGCCCACACTCACTGGGCATGTGTGGGCACTGGACAGGAAGTTTGAACTAAAAAAAGCATCAGACAGCCTGCCTGCGCCTCAGCCTCCATCCTGGTAAGCTCACCCTCTCTAGTCTCTCCTGCCTCCCAGTGTATAAAAAGGGGTGCTCTGTGGACTTTGTTAAAGGGGAGGGGGGCAGGCTTTGGTGAGCAGAGAGCCTCTTTACACAGTAGTCCACAACATGCACCCTTAAATCAAGTTTCCCAGAACACCACTTACATATCTGATGTATATGGGGTCTGTGCGAACTCTGATGTAAGGGGAGGCTCTGTGCGGACTCTGATGTAAGGGGAGGCTCTGTGCGGACTCTGATGTAAGGGGAGGCTCTGTGTGGACTCTGATGTAAGGGGGGCCTCTGTGCGGACTCTGATGTAAGGGGGGCCTCTGTGCGGACTCTGATGTAAGGGGAGCCTCTGTACGGACTCTGATGTAAGGGGGGCCTCTGTGCGGACTCTGATGTAAGGGGAGGCTCTGTGCGGACTCTGATGTAAGGGGATGCTCTGTGCGGACTCTGATGTAAGGGGAGGCTCTGTGCGGACTCTGATGTAAGGGGGGCCTCTGTGCGGACTCTGATGTAAGGGGGGCCTCTGTGCGGACTCTTCTGATCATGAAAAATCTTAGACTGTTTTCCTCGACCCATCACTTTTTCACGCTCTTTGGGCCACTTGACTGGACTTGCCCCCCAGGCCTAAGGCTGCCAGCCCTCCCCTGCTCCTACTCCCTCTACAGTCAAATGTTTCAGTGAGCGCAGAGGGGGGCAGAGCAGAGAGGCAGTGACTGATGGTCATCGCCTGACCAAT
The DNA here is from genome assembly GCF_905171775.1 of Rana temporaria. Classification (NCBI taxonomy): domain Eukaryota; kingdom Metazoa; phylum Chordata; class Amphibia; order Anura; family Ranidae; genus Rana; species Rana temporaria. The sequence continues at coordinate 388,328,622 of NC_053492.1, forward strand.
TAGCGGTGCAGGGGACTGATCCAGCATCAGACCAAAGCTGCATCCATCAAGCTAAGTATGATTCCTAAAAAACATGCTTCTCTTTTAAATATACCGATTTCAATAATAATGTTGCAGATGAATATTAGTCTTCCAATATAGCTTTATTTACTTTCTCTGACTTCAGCTTGAGAGTCAGTGGTCACCTGGAGCCGGTAGTTGCTGCCCTGATGAGTTTAAAGTGGAGTTCCACCCAAAAGTGAAACTTCTGCTTTAAGCACTCCTCACCCCCTTACATGCCACATTTGGCATGTAATTTTTTTTTGGGGGGGGGGGGCGGGGTGGTGTTTCGTTAGGAGTGGGACTTCCTGTCCTACTTCCTATTTCCACCTAGGGGCCACCTAGGCGACTCCTCCTCTGACCCCTGGTGGCCCCTCCCTCTAGGCGATCTCCTGGGACATGTCCCAGGAGATCACCTGTCCACTCCGGGAGCGCAGTGTGACTCGCGCATGTGCAGTGCATGCCAGGCCGTGAAGTCGAAAGCTGTCAAGGCCAGGTGCCCAGAGCGTGAATAGAGGCACCGAGGAAAAGAGCGGGTAGAGGAGCTGCTGACTTTGAATAAACAATGAAAGGCTGGAACTCCACTTTAAAATGTTGTTTTAGTGTGTAGCTCACTGTGAGATAACTGAGCTCAGAAGATAATGAAAGTAAAGCTGAATATTAAATATAAATTTTGATTAGTAAGCCTTTAAAAGTATAATACTGTAAAGCCAAACTCCAGGTTTATGTTAAATAGTTTGTTTAGGCCAAGCTGGCCCAAGCAAACTATTTATTTTACTAATTGCTGCTTCGGCTGCCAGTGTATAAACTGTATATATCATCAGCTACATACAGAACTGTGTTCTGACAATGGTACAGGGACTTCCTGTCTGCTGCTGGAACAAAATCAAGTCAGACTGAGCACTGCTCAGCCATTCACAGGAAACTTTATAATTTTATCAATAAATACAAAGCTTCCTCTGATTGGCTGAGGTAGAAATCGTAATGTCATTTGCCTACTTCTTCACCAGCCGGAAGAAGCCCTGTGTTTCTTGATTTTGTTCTAACAGCAGAGGGGAAGCCCCTGTACCACTGCCAGAACATAACGCTGTATTGTGTATGTAGTGCTATATACAGTTTATACAGCACTGACAGAAGTCACAGCAATTAATTGGTAAAGGAAATAGTTCATTTAGATAGTTTGGCCCAAACAAACTATTTAAAGTAAAAGTACGTTTTGCTTAAGCTTCATCGTGATTGTGGTTCTTCAGATTGAATTCGAGTGATGAGAGGTGACTAATTAATTTGGCAAATCGTTTTTGGGACAGATTTCGTATCTCATCCACAGTTATCACTGCTATCAAAAAGATTGATCTTGTTATTCGCTTTCAACGTAATACCGCAGGCATTTTAGTCTTTTGTTTGATGTAGCAGATCTTGGTTCCTTGTCAGCATGCTGACCCTCTGAAGCCTAATTCTACTAACTTCTGTAGTACAGTATTTAAGGATTTTAGAAAGGTGGGACTAACAAGGAAGCTAAATTAGGTTCACAGCATGTATTTACATACAGTTATAGTTTCCACAGATTTATATGCAACCTAAGTGACCTGTGGGAGTAGACAGATGCTTGATTCCAAAATTAGAACAAAAATAACTTGAGGCATACAGTACACCTTAAGCTAATTAGAATTATGCCATTTAAAGTACTGGCTTCAGAATTTGTCAATCCCGATTCATCCAGGTAATAGACAATCATAATCTCATTCTAAAGAGAAAGTTCATCAATCATATTTGTTTACCACATAAACTAGAATGAATATATATATACATATATATATATATATATATATATATATATATATTGTATATATATATATATTTTAAAATATTATGCATATATAATATATGCAGTATATATTCTGTATACTGTATATATTATACACATACACAAGATTGGAAAAATAATTAATACTGGGAAATTTTCATTGACTCATCAGCACTGATATAAAGGTTCCGCCTGTAAGATGCTTCCTGTTCTAGGATGACAATGCTACAAGAGTCTGCACCTCTGCAGGAGCAGCGTTGTCACCTCAGGGGGCATGTATGTAAGACCAACCTGATACACGGTTTACAGCTTCTGTATTGAGTTCATAGCACTATGACGTGCATGCTCATAGTAGAGGTGGAGCACAGAGCAGTGTGCATTACTTTCTAAAGTAAAAGATATTTGTCAAAAAGAAAAAGAATTGTGATGCATATTCTCTCAATATAGTATACTTAGTAATGTGAATGTGTGTATATAGTATGTATATAGTTGTGCAATCAGCAAAGCTGATTGAAGAGACCAGCAAAACTCATACTCCCCACAGACTGGAGAGACCAATGAAGCTCATATTCCCAGCTGTTTGGAGAGACCAGCAAAGCTCATATTCTTAGCTGATTGGAGAGACCAGCAAAGCTCATATTCCTAGCTGTTTGGAGAGACCAGCAAAGCTCATATTCTTAGCTGATTGGAGAGACCAGCAAAGCTCATATTCCCAGCTGATTGGAGAGACCAGCAAAGCTCATATTCCCAGCTGATTGGAGAGACCAGCAAAGCTCATATTCCTAGCTGATTGGAGAGACCAGCAAAGCTCATATTTCTAGCTGTTTGGAGAGACCAGCAAAGCTCATATTCTTAGCTGATTGGAGAGACCAGCAAAGCTCCTATTCTTAGCTGATTGGAGAGACCAGCAAAGCTCATATTCCCATCTGATTGGAGAGACCAGCAAAGCTCATATTTCTAGCTGTTTGGAGAGACCAGCAAAGCTCCTATTCTTAGCTGATTGGAGAGACCAGCAAAGCTCATATTCCCAGCTGATTGGAGAGACCAGCAAAGCTCATATTCTTAGCTGATTGGAGAGACCAGCAAAGCTCATATTTCTAGCTGTTTGGAGAGACCAGCAAAGCTCATATTCTTAGCTGATTGGAGAGACGAGCAAAGCTCATATTCTTAGCTGATTGGAGAGACCAGCAAAGCTCATATTCCCAGCTGATTGGAGAGACCAGCAAAGCTCATATTCCCAGCTGATTGGAGAGACCAGCAAAGCTCATATTCCCAGCTGATTGGAGAGACCAGCAAAGCTCATATTCTTAGCTGATTGGAGAGACCAACAAAGCTCATATTTCTAGCTGTTTGAAGAGACCAGGGAAGATCATATTCTTAGCTGATTGGAGAGACCAGCAAAGCTCATATTCCCAGCTGATTGGAGAGACCAGCAAAGCTCATATTCCCAGCTGATTGGAGAGACCAGCAAAGCTCATATTCTTAGCTGATTGGAGAGACCAGCAAAGCTCATATTCCCAGCTGATTGGAGAGACCAGCAAAGCTCATATTCTTAGCTGATTGGAGAGACCAGCAAAGCTCATATTTCTAGCTGTTTGGAGAGACCAGCAAAGCTCATATTCTTAGCTGATTGGAGAGACGAGCAAAGCTCATATTCTTAGCTGATTGGAGAGACCAGCAAAGCTCATATTCCCAGCTGATTGGAGAGACCAGCAAAGCTCATATTCCCAGCTGATTGGAGAGACCAGCAAAGCTCATATTCCCAGCTGATTGGAGAGACCAGCAAAGCTCATATTCCCAGCTGATTGGAGAGGCCAGCAAAGCTCATATTCTTAGCTGATTGGAGAGACCAACAAAGCTCATATTTCTAGCTGTTTGAAGAGACCAGGGAAGATCATATTCTTAGCTGATTGGAGAGACCAGCAAAGCTCATATTCCCAGCTGATTGGAGAGACCAGCAAAGCTCATATTCCCAGCTGATTGGAGAGACCAGCAAAGCTCATATTCTTAGCTGATTGGAAAGACCAGCAAAGCTCATATTTCTAGCTGTTTGGAGAGACCAGCAAAACTCATATTCCCAGCTGATTGGAGAGACCAGCAAAACTTGTATTCTTAGCTGATTGGAGAGACCAGCAAAGCTCATATTCCCATCTGAATGGAGAGACCAGCAAAACTTGTATTCTTAGCTTATTGGAGAGACCAGCAAAGCTCATATTCCCAGCTGATTGGAGAGACCAGCAAAGCTCATATTCCCAGCTGATTGGAGAGACCAGCGAATGAAACAAGCTGTAAGATATTGCACATCTTTTTTTAGATGGACTTATAATTTATTAAATGTAAACTTCACTTGGTCTTTAAATTGTGTTCATCTGGCCAAATAAGAAAGGCTCACAGACATAACATGAACATCACAGAGTAGAGCCAGGAACCCCTTACTATTTTTGAGAGAAGAAATGATTATCATTTTTCCCATTGACCTGGCAAGCCTGTGCATGTGCGAGTTCTTGCAAACTGCCTCCTGGGTTGTCTGACGTAGACATCCCAGGAGGCAGCGGGTGGCCAGATATGTCATTCTCACCTAGACGAGGATTAAGTAATGAATGTGTAAAAAAATAAGGTATTTGCATAAAAAAACAACAACTATGCAATTGTATAAGTAGAAAGGCATGAGGAGGACATTATTTAAATAGGTGACGGTCTGCTTTAGGCTCGGTTCACACTACTACACTATTTTCATCCTACTTTGCTCTGTGTTCAATGTTTCCCTATGAGAGCGTCTTGTAGCGTCCTACACAAGTCGGTCCGACTTTGAAAATGCTCCCTGTACTACTTTTGGTCCTACATTGATCCTACTTCAGGCCCATTGAATATCATTGAAGTCGGACCAAAGTAGTATCCTGTTCATGAAAGTAGGATGGATGTAGGACCAATGTAGGATAAATGTAGGACCAATGTAGCAGAGCAAAGTAGGATGAAAGTAGTGTAGTAGTGTGAACCCAGCCTAAATGAGCTGCAAATTAACCATGATATGATGTGAGCTTGGTTTTAGTCTTAGAATAATGAAAAGTAGTGAGTTGCATCCAGTGCTGAAACCCTTGAAATAATTTGTATGTCTCAAGGAACTCCATTTCTAGATCATGGTACATTTCTGTGGTCAGTAAGTTGTAAATATAATAATACTGAAAATAATAAAGAGTTTAGTGTACTTAGCATATCTGACATCCAGAACACCCCTGCTCCATAAGAGGAAAAAAATCAGTATCAAGCATGAAATGGAACAGAAAAGAAACACCAACAGTGAAAATCCTAGTGCCACTTACATTGGTGGCCACTGGAAAAGTGTCCACTTATATTGGTAGTCAGTTTAGCGGTCCCATATAATGGTGGCCAGTGTAAGAAGGACCCCTTATATTATTGGTCAGTGGGAAAAGGACACTCTTGCATTGTTGACCAGTGGGAAAATGTCCCCTTTACAGACAGCTAAAGAAAACTCTTTGTTGCAACCTCTGAAGGAACCCCAGGGTTCCACAGAACCTTGGTTGAGAAACCCTGCTATAGAGGGACCATTATACACCATCAGTAGTGAGCGTAGATGAAGATCAAGCCCCAATAAAAACACAGCATGATATCCTTTGTCTCCACCCCTCGACTCAGTAGTAGCAGCAGCAGTGTCCTCTGCCCCCTATCCATTCACTCCCACTGTCCTCTGCCTCCCTCCATAACAGTATCCTGTGCCCCCCCCAAAAAAGCATCCTGTGCCCTCCTTCACATCACCCCCCTTTTTGTAGTGTCTTATGCCCCCCATAGTATTGTCATGTGCCCCCCCCAAAGCAGTGTCATCTGTCCCCTTCATATCACCTCCCTACTGTAGTGTCCTCTGTCTGCCCCTCCCCCATAGCAGTGTCCTGTGCCCCCCATAGCAGCGTCCTCTGTCCCCCTTCACATCACCTCATTGCTCCCCCAACTGTAGTGTCCTGTGCCCCCCATAGCAGTATCCTGTTCCCTTTGCTTCCTTTACATCACCCCTCCCTGTAGTATCTTATGCCCGCCATAGCAGTGTCCTGTGCTCCCCCCCCCCCCCCAATGGGTGGTGCAGTGGGTGTGGGTGGTGGCAGAGGCTGAGGGGGAAGGGGTGAAGAACTGGCAATGCAGAGTTGTGTTCCCGATCTAACGGTCGGCTGCCCACTGTTGCCCGGTAGATCACAATCGACTGCTTGCCGACCCCCAGTCTAAATCAATATAAGAGTTGAATCAAGTGAAAATGTGACAACCAAGCAGTTCTACATAGACAAGAATTATGTGGAAAGTTACATCAGCTTTGAAATAATTGCAGTTATCCAAAAGTGACTGGCTAATTTTGAGATTTTTCAGGCTTGTTTACAATATCTTCTTTTTTGATGTGATCCATGATGACATTTATCAAAACATCTTACAACATGCTGGGAAATTGTAAGGTGGAGAACAGCAATGGAAAATTGTCAAATGCAGGAATTTCAAGCATCTTAAATCCTGCCAAACTGTGGAATTTTTAACATATACATTTTACATATGTTACATAACACAGTTTCAGGTTTAAAGGAGCCGAGTCGTTTGTTGTTATAAAAATCAATGAAAAACCAAAATGATGGTACCTTAGGGCTCATTTACATGGGTGCAGAGCCATTTGTTTATCTTTTTTTGTACTGCCTACAGGCAACCTATATAAGTGAATGGTACACATAGCTGTGGTGGAGTTTGACAGGTATGCAGGGACTGAAGCATGGTCACCAACAAAGAGCCTGTGCGCCTGGGTCCCTGTACCCATACCTGTCAAGCTTGGTTGTGTGGGTGAGTCTGTACAGCCAATGTGTACAAATAACTTGTATATAGCCTGCCTGCACACAGCTATATACTAGTACAAAAAGATAAACAAATTACTCCTCACTATGTACAGGGCTCTATGCCTCTGTGAATGGGCCCTAAAAGTGCAAAGGTAGCCTAAGGCCATACATTCCATGTTAGTCTGGGTCTTTTATTCACATTTGTGTCAGACAGAAAGAGACTTCACATATTATTTTAACAATTTAATGATCGCCCACCACAGATATCCTGCGGCAAGGTGTGATCTGACACTACCAGGTCTAGGGTGCTGGCACCTGCCAAATATACAGGACACAGGCAGAATGACAATCTGTCTATGTAAACAAGGCAGATTGTCGTTCTGTCAGAAGGGAAGGCATTGATCCTGTGTTTCTACAAAGCAGGAACACAGATCTTTGCCTTCGCCTAGTCAAAGCACCTTCCCCACAGTGAGTAAGCACAACCTAAGCACACAAATAACCCTTTTCATCTCCCCTGATGTTAGCCCCTTCCCAGCCAGTGTCATTAGTACAGTGACAGTACATGTTTTTTAGCACTGTTCACTGTATTAGTGTCACTGGTTCCCCCCAAAAAGTCGCTGATCGCCGCCATTAATAGTAAAAAAAAAACACCATAGTTTGTAGATGCTATAACTTTTGTGCAAACCAATAATTTTACGCTTATTGGGATTTTTTACCAAGAATATGTAGCAGAATACAATTTAAAAAAAAATATGTTTTCCACAAATCTCCTAAAAGTAAGGGGGTTTGTGGGAGCAGGAAATTTTTAAGGTGCCCAGATAATGAAAATTATTCAAATGGGAAAATAAATCTAAAATCAATACGTTTTATTTATACAACACTTTAAAAACAAAAAAGGTCGAAACCGTTTCACCCAAATTGAGGGCTTCTTCAGGATCTGTTTTTCAACTATATTATTTATAAACAAGCAGACACTGCTGGTAAACAATTTGAATGAGATATCAGTTCAAAAAAATCAAATGAGTAAATAGTCACATATCACTTTATATGTACAAAATAAGAAAAGAAGAGGAAAAAATGCAGCACAAATTAACAAAAATATATAAAAACATTTTTTTTTTTTTTTTTATTGTACTGCTGGGGGTATGTGCCATTTTTTTATTGGGTATGTTTTTGTAGCAGAAAGTAAATATATGTATAAATATATATATATATATATATATATATATATATATATATATATATATATATATATATATATATATATATATATATATTTTTTTTTTTTTTTTAATTGTCTGCCCTTTTTGTTTATAAGGTGATAAAATGCCAACAAAAGAAAGCTCTATTTGTGGGGAAAAAAAAGGACAAAAATGTATTTGGGTACAATGTCACTTAAAGTAACGCAATGCCGCATCGCACAAAATGGGTTGGTCCTATAGGGGGTTAACCTTCAGGTAGTCAAGTGGTTAAAGTAGATCTCCAAGAAAAAAGACTATATTTGTAGTTGAAATAACATTTTTAGGGTCTACTTTTCAGAAATAAAAATTGCAGTATATATCCCATAGTTTGTAAACACTATAACTTTTGCGCAAATCATTCAATATATGCTTATTTATTTATTTTTTTACCAAATAGATGTAGCAGAATTAATTTTTGCCTGAATTAATGAAGAAATTCGATTTTTTTTACATTTTTTATAAGATATGTTTTATAGCAGATAGTACATTTTTTTTTTTTTTTTTCAAAATTGTCGGTCCTTTTTTTGTTTATTGCACAAAAATAAAAACTCAGAGGTGATCAAATGCCACCAAAAGAAAGCTCTATTTGTGGAAAAAAGGACATACATTTTATTTAGGTACAGTGTCGCACGACCGCGCAATTGTTAGTTAAATTAACACAGTGCGGTTTAGCAAAAAAATGGCCTGGTCATGAAGGGGGGGTAAATCTTATGGAGATCAAGTGGTTACTGTATTCTCTGCATTAAAGGGTCACTAAAGGAAAACATTTTTTTAGCTGAAATGACTGTTTACAGGGTATAGAGACATACTAATAGTTAACTGATTCCTTTTAAAAATGATTAAAAATAGATAAAAACCAATCATATAATGTGCCTGCAGTGTAGTTTTGTTTTTGCTGTTGTTTGCTGGTTCTCTGATGTATAGAGAGCCACTAGAGGGCAGTCATCCAATAGAGAGCAGTGATACTTTGTCTAAAACTCCTCAGCACCAATCCAGTTTTGTTTTACACACAGTAATCACACCTCCTTGATTAGTGACCACCGTGAGAAATCTCCCAGTACTGTGGTGATCAGGAAACAGGCAACCAGGAAGTGTCCAGAACAGAGAGGATTTACAGCAACATCAAAGCAAAAACGAACAATGAGGACATGAAACCAGGACTGCAGTAAGGTAAAGGAAGCTAAAAAAAAATTCCTTTAGTGACCCTTTAAGGTAAAAAAATCTTCTTAGGGCAGCTCCCCTCCCTATACTTATCCAATCTTGGTCCAGCGATGTGCATGAGAACTCGTCGAGTTCCTTGTTAGGCTGTCGAGGAACTCGACAAGCCAATTTTCTCCATTCCCATCAAGGAAATAGAGAACATGCTCTCTTTTTGGCTCAACGAATTCCTCGACAGTTTCCTCGTCGAAAAATGTACACACGGCCGGTTTCCTCGGCAAAAAAAACAAAACAGCAAGTTTCTTGCTGGTTTTTGCCGAGAAACTCGGTCGTGTGTACGAGGCCTCAGAGCAGTGTCTCTCTCCTTTCTCACTGGCTTAGACAAAGCAGTGAGAGTCAATTGGCTCGCACTTCTGTCAATCACAGCCAGTGAGGAGGAAGCGAGGTGCCAAGATGTGTCTATAGAGCCAGCTCAAGGGCAAGCCTGCATTCTAGCCTACTTTTATTAATCTGAACAATTTTAAAATTTGTAAACTTGTTTTTTTATGATTCCCACACATTTACTTCCTTAACCACTTAAGCCCCGGACCATTTTGTTTGTGCGATTCGGCACTGCGTCGCTTTAACAGACAATTGCGCGGTCATGCGACGTGGCTCCCAAACAAAATTGGCGTCCTTTTTTCCCCACAAATAGAGCTTTCTTTTGGTGGTATTTGATTACCTCTGCGGTTTTTATTTGTTGTGCTATAAACAAAAATAGAGCGACAATTTTGAAAAAAATGCAATATTTTTTACTTTTTGCTATAATAAATATCCCCCAAAAACATATATACAATTTTTTTTTTCCTCAGTTTAGGTCGATACATATTCTTCTACCTATTTCTGGTAAAAAAAATCGCAATAAGCATTTATCGATTGGTTTGCGCAAAATGTATAGCGTTTACAAAATAAGGGATAGTTTTATTGCATTTTTATAATTTTTTTTTTTTTTACTACTAATGGCGGCGATCAGCGATTTTTTTCGTGACTGCGACATTATGGCGGACCCTTCGGACAATTTTGACACATTTTTGGGACCATTGTCATTTTCACAGCAAAAAATGCATTTAAATTGCATTGTTTATTGTGAAAATGACAGTTGCAGTTTGGGAGTTAACCACAGGGGGCGCTGTAGGAGTTAGGGTTCACCTAGTGTGTGTTTACAACTGTAGGGGGGTGTGGCTGTAGGACTGACGTCATCGATCGAGTCTCCCTATAAAAGGGATCACTCGATCGATGCAGCCGCCACAGTGAAGCACGGGGAAGCCGTGTTTACATACGGCTCTCCCCGTTCTTCAGCTCCGGGGAGCGATCGCGACGGAGCGGCTATAAACGAATAGCCGCGCCGTCGTCCCGGATCGCTCCCCACCTTAATGCATTCTATGCATTAAGGTGAAAAAACATCAGAGTATTAGTGGCCCCCCAGCCCCCCTGATTACTTACCTGCCCCTTGAAAGTCCCGCTCAGTGAACGAGCAGGCTTCTCGGCCGTCTTCCCATCTCATTCATTGGTTGATTGAAAGCAGCGCAGCCATTGGCTTGCGCTGCTGTCAATCACATCTAATGACGCCACGTGCCGAGGTGCGGGGCTGAGTGATACAGTGAGCTGCTATAGCCACTGGCTGTATCATGGGAGCGCGCACGCAAGCACTCAACACCATACGAGCTCGCATTAAGGTGTTGAGTCCTTGCCGGGGGGAGCCGAGACAGACGCCGAGGGACCCCAGAAGACCAGGTTCGGGGCCACTCTGTGCAAAACGAGCTGCACAGTGGAGGTAAGTATAACGTGTTTGTTATTTAAAAAAATATACATATTTCTTTAGTGATCCTTTAACCCCCCCTGGCGGTATTCCCGAGCGTGACTCGGGGTGGATTTTTTGTGCTAAAATCGGTATCCCCAAGTCACGCTCAGGGTAGCTATGCAGAGCCTGCAGCGCGCGCTGGCTTACCTTGTTCCTGGATCCAGCGATGCCACTGCGCTGTGTGAGCGAGCGGGTGCTCGATTCACACAGTGTCCCCGTGTGCCGTCGATCTCTGTTCCCTGCGACGTTACGACGCACGGGGGCGGAGATCGGCGCCAAATTAAAAAAAGTTAACAAAAACTATACATACAGTATACTGTAATCTTATAGATTACAGTACTGTATGTAAAAAATACACCCCCCCCCCCTTGTCCCTAGTGGTCTGTCCTGTGTCCTACATGTTCTTTTATATAATAAAAACTATTATTTCTCCCTGCAAACTGTATATTGTCCATAGCAACCAAAAGTGTCCCTTTATGTCAAAAATGGTTTTAGATCAGCTAGAAAACAGCGATAATAAATTATAATCACTTGCAGAATTGTGCGATAGTGATTTGTGGGGAAATTCGTCATAAAAAAAAAAAATAATGACAGAGACAATTCTGCAACTGAGCAAATTTCAGTGATTTTGAGTTGATTACATTATTGAATAATTTTTATTAGAATTATATTATTATTTGTTATAATTATTTATAATTATTTATTATATTATAATTTTGTTTTTAAAAAAATGTCATACCCGGGATATCTATTAGACTCTTGTTTGGTCAGATTTAAGTGAGTTATTCCTAAGAATTACAGGCCTACAGTATAAAACGTCAAATTTCCTTGCAAATAATGGTACTGCTTTCAGCACCTTTTTTCTGAAATAATCATACTGCCAGGGAGGTTAAGTAATTCAACCCGACTATGTCACTTTAACAGTAAAAATAAACCCTTCCAGCTAGCGATTTTTAATTAGGTAAAGTTCTGCTTTAGTTAAACTTTTTTGTGTTCATTGTAAACTGTATTTATTGATTAGACTTTATACTTTATATACTTAGCTACTGTATTTATCAAGAACAGACATTCAGATGTAAACAGAGAACAGGTGATTCATTTACATTTCGCTCGTTCTAGAGAGTGGGATGTGTATGCGAGACACAACCTGATTATTAGGAATATACATGAAGATCGCCATGTGTTTAGCTTTGAGCTTATTGAAGTAATCACTTCTAATTATATTCTGCATTTCCTACAAAACACTATCACCATCATAGAGCAAAGCTCTCGGTGTTTAGACAGTAGATTATTTATGTCATTTCTTCCCAGATGGTGTTTTGTCCCAGATAAAATAACTGTACATTGTAACACAGAATGCTAAACAGTGTAATTGACAGATTGGGTTCTAGATGCCAGAGAGGTGTATGTCTTGTTATGTGTTTTACAAACTTCTCTTTGTGCATTTTTTTTTTTTTTTTTAGTTTGAGGTTTTCGATTTTTTCGCAGTTATTATGTTTTCCCAGAAGTTACAGATTGGACAAAAAAGGATTTCAATAATAGAATGTATTTTTATTTACCTGAATTTAGAACACCTACTCAATCACAAAAAATGGCAGTGGGGTTGGTTTACTAAAATTGGAGAATGCAAAATCTGGTGAAGCTGTGCATGGTAGCCCATCAGCTTCTAACTTTAGTTTGAGCAAAAAAAAAAGTAAAGAAAAAATAATATAGCGTATACACAAGTCGTATTGTAATTGAATGTTATTAAAAACGTTCCTTTTCAATCTGCACCCGCTGTAATTTAAAAAAAAATGCAATATGGCTACCTAGAGCTGTTCTGTACACTTTGAGACAGATTCTCAGAGGAGATACGACGGCGTATCTGCAGATACGCCGTCGTATCTGCAGATACGCCATCGTATCTCTGAGGCCCCGTACACACGACCAGTTTCCTCGGCAGAATTCAGCTTCCGACCGAGTTTCTGGCTGAATTCTGCCGAGAAACCCGGCCGTGTGTACAATTTCGCCGAGGAAGCCGACCAGGAGCTCGACGAGGAAATAGAGAACATGTTTTCTATTTCCTCGTTGTTCTATGGGAGCTCTCGGCCCGCCGAGCTCCTCGGCGGCTTCAGGGCTGAACTGGCCGAGGAACTCGATGTGTTTGGCACGTCGAGTTCCTCGGCCGTGTGTAAGGGGCCTGAGTCCGGCCGGTCGTATCTATGCGCCTGATTCTTAGAATCAGTTACGTATAGATATCTATTAGATCGTAACTGCATATTTACGCTGGCCGCTAGGGGCGTGTACGCTGATTTCCACGTCGAAATATGTGAATCAGCTAGATACGCGAATTCACGAACGTACGCCCGGCTGACGCAGTACAGTTACGCCGTTTACGTTAGGCTTTTCCCGGCGTATAGTTACCCCTGCTATATGGTGGCGTAAGTGCGGCGTACCAATGTTAAGTATGGCCGTTGTTCCCGCGTTGAAATTTGAAAAAGTTATGTCGTTTGCGTAAGTCGTCCGTGAATGGGGCTGGACATCATTTACGTTCACGTCGAAACCAATGACGTCCTTGCGGCGTACTTTGGAGCAATGCACACTGGGAAATTCCACGGACGGCGCAAAAACGGGAAAAACGTCAATCACGTCGGGTCAAGCCTGATTTACATAGCACACGCCCACCTCTTCACAATTTGAATTAGGCGGGCTTACGCCGGCCTATTTATGCTACGCCGCCGCAACTTTTTTTTGAGAATACGGCACTTGCCTGTAAAAGTTGCGGAGGCGTAACGTAAATAGGATACGTTACGCCCGCACAAAGTTACGCCATTCTACGTGAATCTACCCCAGAATGTGTACAGACCACCCCCAGAAACATAATTTCCTGCTTATGTGATTGGCTCACCAATTTTCCCAAAAAAGGTCTGCCTAAAGGCCCATACACACTATCGGACTTTCCGACAACAACGTTCGGACGGATGTGTTTTGGCGGACATTCCGACCGTCTGTATGCTCAATCGGACAATTGTAGTTGGTTTTTCAACAGACAAATGTTCGCTGTGCATGCTCTCAAACTTTCCGACAACAAATGTCTGATGGAGGATCATGCGATCGTTTGTACACAAGTCTATCGGACTAAAGTCCAAAGTACAGACACACATGCTCCGAACCAATGCTAAACATCAGACAACAATAGCAGAAGTTGCCAAAAGGGTGGCGGTAAAGAGCTGAAAAACCATGTGATTTGGTGAATGTTGGCTGAAAAAGTTCTGCTGTGTGTATGCAGAACAAGTTCATGGCCAATGCCCATTCGGACAAAAATCCATGGAAAAGTCAGATGGAAGTCCGGTCGTGTGTACACAAGTCCATCGGACTAAAGTCCAAAGTACAAACACACATGCTCCGAACCAATGCTAAACATCAGACAACAATAGCAGAAGTTGCCCAAAGGGTGGCGGTAAAGAGCAGAAATACCACGTGATTTGTTGAATGTTGGCTGAAAAAGTTTGGCCCTGTATATAGGAAAATATAAATTGCGCTACCTCAACAATCCTTCTTGACAGACGCATACCAAGTTCACAGCCAACGCCCATTCAGACAAAAATCCACGGAAAAGTCCGATGGAAGTCCGATCTTGTGTATGAGTCTTAAGAGACAAGTCAGATTTCAGGCATCCCCTGCAACTAAAATTTCATTTTTGGTGAGATATTCCAAGTAGGAATACTTCTAAAGGGATGCAGGCCCAGCAGCTTTTCTCATTAGAGCTCTGCAGCTGCACAGCTGACTGATAATTATGAAACCACTCCCATTAGATCCACTCAGAACAGAGGAACAAGCAGTGATTTCTTCAGAATAACAAAAGGTAGGAATCAGCAAAAAAGGTTGTTATAATCCTTGCAATGTACATAGATCACCCAGAGGAGAATGTTTTTTTTTCTCGACAAAAGTGGAGTTACACTATAAGCTTTGACAACAAACCTGGAAGCTGATTGATTTCTATGCAGCGCTGCACCAGATTGTGTCCTCTCCAGTTTTAGTAAATAAACCCCAGTGTATCATTCTCCTAGTGTATCATTCTCCACACCTGGCACAGGGTGTGCCAGGTGTGCCTGGGCACACTCTAATCAGGGGGCATACCTCCCCAGGACGGTACCTGCTAGTCACTTGACGGGCCTCCAGCCGCAAAACGCCAACTCAGAGACAACTAGCAAGTACGCATCCACCAACAGGGAGCCGTACCTCAGACGGGTCCCTACACCACACCATTTGAAACTTACTAAGGACCTTGCACCCCCGCCAATCAGCCACCACTGACTAAAGCACCCCCAAGATCCCAATCAGTAAAAAACTCACAACATGTAGGACGGGAGGGTGGGAAGTTCCTCCGCTCTGCTTCTCTGACTGAGCCCTCCTCCTCCAACTTCCTACTAATACCCACCTACCAGGGGTGGACTGACAATAGGAGATTGTCAATAGGAGATTATGGGGCCCCCGGGCAATAGGAGATTATGGGGCCCCCTGGCAATAGAAGAATATGGGGCCCCGGGCAATAGGAGATTATGGGGGCCCCAGGCAATAGATTATGGGGCCACATAGTCTACACCCACACACACACACACAATATACATACACACAGAATACACATACACACAGTGAAAGGGTACTGGAGAGGCGAGGCAGCTATAATCTTGGGATTTCTAAAAAAACACAGATTTTTACATACTGTCGCTGGTTTTACTGAGGCTGGCAACCCTGATGGGGCCCCCTAGTGTCCGATTGCCCGAATGATCAGTCCACCGCTGCCACCTACTGCTCCACCCCGCACAGCCTAAACACCGCACATGGATGAACTTGCTGCTGATGCCCTGTGACAAGCCCCCTTAACCCCTGTCATGCCGGCTGCCTTTATGTCCCTTTTGTTCTTTTACTCGCTCTTCATAAATGAATTGTGATACAATAATGTGACGGGATGCGTAGAAGAAAAGTGACATGCGGGACGAAGCAAAAGTCAAGCAGTTTATTTGTTCTCACTTCCCACTGCTCTGTTTCAGAGCCTTAGGCCCCTTTCAGACTGGGGCGGAAGCCGCGGTGGCGGTATAACGACGCTAAAAATAGCGGCGCTATACCGCCGGGATTGCCGCGGGAATCAGCCGCTAGCGGTGCGGTATTAACCCCCGCTAGCGGCCGATAAAGGGTTAATACTGCCCTACTGTCAATGGGAAGGAGCGGTGAAGGAGCGATATACATGCCGCTCCTCTCACCGATCCAAAGATGCTGCTGACAGGAGATTTTTTTGTCTCCCGCCAGCGCATCGCCTCAGTGTGAAAGCCCTCGGGCTTTCACATTGAGTCTGCATTGAAGGAGTTTTTCAGGCGGGATAGCAGCGCTATTTTTAGCGCTGTACCGCCTGAAAAACTCCTCAATGTGAAAGGGGTCTTAGCATTACTCGGTTCCTGTGCCTCTGTTCTCCTTTACTGTCTCCATTAAGTTGTGTAGTCTGCAAGCACAACTGAAAAATACAACCTCTTCTAACACCTGTTGACAACTGTTGATGGATGGCTTGACGGTCTGCATTATTGTACTTACCATGAAGGGGTTGGAAGTTCAACCACTGGAATAGCTATTTTCTTTGCAAATTATTTTCCTTCAAACAGCAAAAGAGTCTGCAAGAATGGCCTGTCCAGACATTTTCTCACAATTGCTGTCTGAAGTAAAATGATTTTGTAAAGAAAAAAAAAAGGCTTAGCAGGGGATCAAATTCACCTCCTCTGCATCTCAAACACTATGCTTTAAGCAGATGAGCTGAAGAGGCGGAGGTGGCCAAGGTGTTAAAACCAACATTGCTGTAAACAGAAGAAGCAGGTCATTTCACTACACAGGACAAATACAGCGACGGATAACCCTGTATATACACAGCGCAGCATTGTGACAGCATGACAACCTTTTTTTGCCTGCAGCATGAGGAACAACTATGACAATCCCTGGCCTGCAGAGGCCGAACATTTCATTCATGGAGGAGATTAATCTCTGGGCTATTGTAATGTTGGCACCCCACGCTTAGGGCAGATTGATTAAATGTTAGAACTGTCAAAGCTCTGTTAATATGAGGTCACATACTGAACTTAGACAACCACAATCCATAGGTACCCTTTTGCTAGTATTACCAGACATCTTTCAAAATACCTGAAAAAAAATGGCTAAAAACAGATGGCCACATAATAAAAATGAATAAAATATTGTGTTCTTGTACACATAATTTATCACGATGAAACACAACGCAATGTATAAAGCAAAGCCTATTAGTATTCCATTATCTTTTGTCTTCTTAATGACACCAGCATATAAAATATATATAATTATTGTAATAGGCTATAGCTAAGGAGCATAACTTGTGTAGGATGTGACAGTATCAAACATGAAGCATCATGAATATTAATTCAGTGCCCTCTAGTAGATATATGATGATGATGTGATTAATGTATGATGCAGTTTTGCTTGATGTATAGTTAGTTATAGGTTGTAGATCTAGGGCCAGATCCACAAAAAAGTTACGCTGGCATATCTATTGATACGCCGCCTAACTTCTAGTTTGCTCCGGCGTATCTTTGTTTTGCATATTTACGCTGGCCGCTAGGTGGCGTTTCCGTCGATTTCTGCGTCGAGTATGTAAATTAGCTAGATGCGGAGATCTACGAACGTACGTCCGGCCTGCGCATTTTTTTACGTCGTTTCCGTAAGGCTTTTTTCGGCGTATAGTTGAGAGGAATCCTATGTTCAGTATGGACGTCGTTCCCGCGTCGAATTTTGAAAATTTTACGTTGTTTGCGTAAGTCGTTCGCGAATAGGGCTTTGCGTAGAATGACGTTCACGTCGTAAGCATTGGCTTGTTGCGGGTTAATTTCGAGCATGCGCACTGGGATACCCCCACGGACGGCGCATGCGCCATTAAAAAAAAACGTCATTTACGTTGGGTCAAGACGTATTAACATAAAACACGCCCCCATCTCATCCATTTGAATTGTGCGCAGTTACGCCGCCAAAGTTACACTACGGCGCAAATTCTTTCAGGATAAGGAAAATACGCTGTAAGTTACGGTGGCGTAGTGTATCAGCGATACGCTACGCCGGACAGAAGAATGCGCCACGCTACGTGGATCTGCCCCCTATTTTTTTAAAGCTGTATAATGACCGGGATGTACGTTGGGGTTTAATCATATGAATGATGAGATTTTGTTGGATGGATGAAGAAGTATTATTATTATATGTATGAGTTTATGATGGATGTAGGGTGTGGTTTTGTCACAGGTATGATGGTGCTTTGCTAAATGTATACAGTTTTGTTGAGTATATAATACTTTTTTGCTGTATGTATGATGACCCTTTGCTGAATGTATAATGAGTTTTGTCATATGTGTAATGAGGTATTGTCACATAATGAGGCTTTGCTGGATATACAAGGTTTTGTTGGATATATGATGATGTTTTTTTGGGTACATGATGAGGTTTTGTTGGATGTATAATAAGATTTAAAGTGGTTCTCCAACCTAAAGTGGAGTCCCGCTGATCGGAACCCTCCCCCCCTCTGGTGTCACATTTGACACCTTTCAGGGGGGAGGGGGGTGCAGATACCTGTCTAAAGACAGGTATTTGCACACACTTCCGGCCCGGCATTCATGGGCAAAAGACGGGCATTCCGTCACATGCCGTCGCCCCCCCGTTGTGTGCTGGGAACACTCGGCTCCCAGCACACAGCGGGAGCCAATCGGCGGGCGCGGCGCGATTTGAGCTTTTAATAGGCAGCAGCACTCCCCTATTTAAATTCATTTTTCACTCATTTTTTTATTCCTTCCTCTATTTAGAGGTCATATATCAATTTTATCCTCACTTGTAAGTGGGTTTAGCGCAGTTTCCCCCCCCTTTTTTTTTTTTTTTTAAAGTTCATGGCCAACGCCCCTTCGGACAAAAATCCACGGAAAAGTCTGATGGAAATCCGATGGATGGATGTATGAGGTTTTGTTGGTTACAGGATGAGGTTTTGTTGGGTACATGCAGTAATGAGGTTTTGTTAGGTACATAATGAGGTTTTATTCATTGCACAATGAGGTTGTGTTGGATGTATGACACCACAAAGCTCCTAGTTCACTCCCTGGTCATCCTCCCGCCTCGACTACTGCAACTCCCTCCTCATGGGATTATCTTTACACAAGCTATTCCCCCTTCAGTCCATTATGAATGCTGCTGCCAGGCTCATCCACCTTACCAACCGCTCAGTGTCTGCTACCCTTCTCTGTCAATCCCTTCACTGGCTTCCACTCACCCAACAAATTCAATTCAAAATTCTAATAAGAATTTACAGAGCTATCCCCAACTCGGCCCCCAGCTACATCACTAACCTAGTCTCATAACACCAATCTACTCGTTCCCTTCGTTCCTCCCAGGACTTCCTGCTCTCTAGTTCCCTCATCACCTCCTCCCATGCTCGGCTCCACAAATTTTCCCAAGCCTCTCCCATCTTCTGGAATTCCCTTCCCCAAACTGTCTGACTATCTCCTACTCTGCTTGTTTTTAGACAATCCCTGAAAACCCTTCTCTTCAGAGAAGCCTATCCGGCCCTTACCTAACAACTGTACTTTTACTTTTTCCATCAGATCACCCCCCACAGCTATTACCTTTTGTATCACTTGACCCTCCCTCTTAGATTGTAAGCTCTAAGGAGCAGGACCCTCTGATTTCTCCTGTATTGAATTGTATTGTAACTGTACTGTCTGCCCTCATGTTGTAAAGCACTGTGCAAACTGTTGGCACTGTATAAATCCTGTATAATAATAATAATAGTAATAATAATAATGTATAATAAGGTTTAGTTGGATGTATGATAAGGTTTTGTTGGTTACATGATAAGGTTTTGTTTAACCTGCCTGGCGGTATTCCCGAGTCTGACTCGGGGTTAGATTTTCCTGCTGCGAGCGGTAACCCCGAGTCGGACTCGGGCTCGCCTAGCTAGATCCACAGGCATTGTTTACTTACCTTGTCCCTGGATCCAGCGATGCCACCGCGCTGTGTGAGCGAGCGGGACCTCGCTCGATTCACACAGCGTCCTCCTGTGCCGCCGATCTCCGTTCCCTGCGACGTTACGACGCACAGGGACGGAGAACGGCGCCAAATTCAAAAAAGTAAACAAACACTTTACATACAGTATACTGTAATCTTATAGATTACAGTACTGTATGTAAAAAAAACACACCCCCCTTGTCCCTAGTGGTCTGTCCTGTGTCATGCATGTCATTTTATATAATAAAAACGGTTCTTTCTCCCTGCAAACTGTATATTGTCCATAGCAACCAAAATGTCCCTTTATGTCAAAAATAGTTTTAGATCAGCTAAAAAACAGCGATAATAAATTATAATCACTTGCAGAATTGTGCGATAGCGATTTGTGGGGAAATTCGTCATAAAAAAAAAAATAATGACAGCAACAATTCTGCAACTGAGCAAATTTCAGTGATTTTGATTTGATTACATTATTGAATAATTTTTATTATAATTATATTATTATTTGTTATAATTATTTATAATTATTTATTATATTATAATTTATAATTTTGTTTTTAAAAAAATGTCATACCTGGGATGCCTATTAGAATCTTGTTTGGTCAGATTTAAGTGAGTTATTTCTAAAAATTACAGACCTACAAAATAAAACGCCAAATTTCCTTGCAAATAATGGTACCGCTTTCAGCATGTTTTTTCTGAAAGAATCATACCGCCAGGGAGGTTAATGCACAATAAGGTTTTGTTGGATGCATAATAAGGTTTAGTTGGATGTATCATGAGTTTTTTTTGACTGTATGATAAGGTTTGTTTAATGAATAAAGAGTCTTTCTTGGGTGTATAATACGTTTTTTGTTGGATATGTATGAAGACCTTGCTGGATGTGTGATGAGGCTTTGTCATATCGATGATAGGGCTTTGCGGGATATATACGTTTTTTTTTTTGGGGGATATTTAATAACATTTTCTTGGATGTACAATTATTTTTCTTGGGTTTGTGATAAGATTTTGCTGAACATTTGATGGGAGTTTGTCAAATGTAAAATCAGAATTTGTTGAATGTATTATGAGATTATATTGGATTTATGATGAGGTTTCATCAGACATATGATGATGTTTATGCAATGAGTAGTTGCGGCATCTTTGGATTTTAATGATTTTTTTTAATCCACAGTGAATTGTTACACGTGTAGTCGTTTTTTTTTTGGGACATATAAAAAAGTTTGGGCTAGATTCAGCAAAGAATTACGCCGGCGTATCCATAGATACGCCGCGTAAATTCAAAGCTGCGCCGGCGTATCTACTTTCTGTATTCAGAAAGCTAGATACGCCGACATTAGCCTAAGATCCGACTGGCGTAATTCTATTACGCCGTCGTATCTTAGGGTGCATTCTCACGCTGGCCGCTAGGTGGCGCTTCTATTGTTTTCGGCGTAGAATATGCAAATTACCTAGTTACGTCTACTCACAAACGTACGTGCGCCCGGCGTTCGTTTTTTACGTCGTTTGCGTAAGGCTTTTTCGTCGTAACCTTGTGCCTGCTTCTATGAGGCGCACTCAATGTTAAGTATGGACGTCGTTCCCGCTTCGATTTTTGAATTTTTTACGTCGTTTGCGTAAGTCGTTCGCAAATAGGGCTGGACGTAATTTACGTTTAAGTCGAAACCAATGACGTCCTTGCGACGTCATTTGGAGCAATGCACACTGGGATATGTACACGGACGGCACATTAACATAAAACACGCCCCCTTACACATTTGAATTACGCGCGCTTACGCCGGCCCCATTTACGCTACGCCGCCGCAACTTAGGGAGCAAGTGCTTTGTGAATACTGCACTTGCTCCTGTAAGTTGCGGCGGTGTAGCGTAAATACGATACGCTGCGCCGCCGTAAGATCAGGCGCAGATACCTGAATCTAGCCCTTTTTGTCTAACACAGAAGAAAGTTGTGCCAAATGAAGGTTGATATCCTAGAACCTATACTCAAATGTTAACATACAGCTATCTTAAAGTGGTAGTAAGCTCTTGTTTTTCATTTTTAGACCCCTTTCAGTTTTCAGGCATTTTAGCGCTAAAAATAGCGCCTGTAAAGTGCCTAAAAACTGCCTCTCGTTCATTGCAATGGGTGCTTTCACAAGCTTGTGGGATTTTAGAGAAAGTACTGCAAGCAGCGTCTTTGGGGCGGGGTTGGGAGCGCTGTACACGCTAGTTTCAGTTAGTGTCCGTATGTCCACCGCAACATCCTGCTATAAGTCGCTGATCGCCGCCATTACTGGTAAAAAAATAAATAAATACAACTTCCAGTATATATCCCTTAGTTTGCAGACGCTGTAACTTTTTCACAAACCAATCAATGTACTCTTAATAGGATTTTTTATATATATTTTATATTTTTTTAATAGATATGTAGCAGGAAGTAAAAAATATTGTTTTTTATTTTTTTCAATATTGTCGACCTTTTTTTGTTTTTAGCACAAAAAATAAAAAACACAGTGGTGATCAAATACCAACCAAAGACAGCTCTATTTGTGGGGAAAAAAGGCAAAAATGTTGTTTGGGTACAGAGTCGCATGACCGCACAATTGTCACTTAAAGTGATGTAGTACTGTATTGCGAAAAATGGCCTGGTCAGGAAGGGGGGGGTTAAACATAATTGCTTTTGTTCATCTCCAATAGATGACAGATTAATAGGACTAGTAGTTTACATAAGGAAGATAAGGATACTTGTGCTTTCTTTTCAGTTCACATGGAGTGACAAGAACACTCAATTTCCTGGCAAAATCACAAAGCATTTCTTGTACTTACTAAAAAAAATTAGGTTTAGATACACTTTAAGCGAAAAACACATGATTAAAGGTTTACTAAACCCTTGTTTTTTTGTTTTGTTTTTACATAACAAACATGTCATACTTAACTTCTCTGTGCAGTTGGTTTTGCACAGAGTGGCCCCGATCCGCCTCTCCTGGGGTCCCTCAGTGGCGCTTGTGGCCCTTCCATTTCTTAAATGCCCCATCAGAGAAACGATCTCCTTCGGAAAACCCGTGTGTGCGCGCTCCCGTGTGCTGCTGCTACGTCTATTGACACAGACAGCAGGACTCTACCCGCCCCCCGGCGCCCACGTCATTGAATTTGATTGACAGCAACGGGAGCCAATGGCTGTGCTTCTATCAATCTATCCAATCAGGACACAAGACACTGGCTAGAGCTGGTGTGCTCGTCCCTGGAGCGAGAAAGAACGGGTTCAGGTAAGTAAAACAGGGGGGTCTGGGGGCTGCTGCATGATAGAAGGTTTTCCTTAATGCATCCTATGAAACACAAGTACGCAAGCCTTTAGTTATTTGGACACCCCCGTATTTTGTTGTACCAGATGCAGCATGTTGTTCAGGGAAAATAAAATTCAGTCCTTTTATTACTCATTATTTATCCATCCCAACAAGACTTTTAACATAGCTTTATTTAACATTAGGTATATCTTAGGTCTTCTTTAAGAGCTTATGAAATGTTTTATTTGGTAATGCATATACTCATACAGATTGAAAATATAAGCTTAAACTAATATCTTGTACACACATAAGCCTGCCAATATTTATTACAGGGACATAACTTATTCCAGACATATACAGTTTCATTATGAAAGGCTGAGAGATTGTGCTATTAGAAACACATACATTCCCCTTTTAACCACAGGAAGTTCAGCTAAGCTGCAACTAAAAGAAATGTAAGCTGTCTGTTTTTTTTTATTACATTCCAGTGTTTGTTGGAGATCGTTCAATAGCTTTACAATTAATTGAGCCTATTCAATAAAATAAAGTTATTTTTTTTCATAAAAAACATATTTATAAGAAGCCCCTCCTTGTGCTACTAGAATGTCTATCAGTAGGTTTCTTAACCACTTCATTACTGGGCACCTAAACCCCCTTCCTGCCCAGACCAATTTTCAGCTTTCAGTGCTGACTCCTCAGAAAGTCACGTGTAGTGACAAATACGCGTAAGAGTCCACTGAGAGGTACCGGAGGTGACGTTGGCGTACTACTGCCCCTCTTTTTACATGCCTGATTTTATTTTTAACCATGTGAGTACCTTTGTGTATTTTTTCTGCTGATTAAAATTTTTAAAACGGTATCACACTATTGGTGTTTTATCCCTCTGGGTGCGAGTTATTGGCCATCCCAGGACGCGACTTCCAAGAGGCATCTGTGTTTTCTTGAACTAGAGTCCATTTGGATGACCATCCATACAGACACGATTGGAAATTGTGGTTGGATCTATATGCTGTTACCTTACAGCAGTAAGGTAAGGGGACATCCTCACTCACCTTAAAAGGATCACTGGATATCCATCCTTTCTTCACATTATATGTTTGGATCTACACCAGCACTTTTTATTTTTTGGACTTTCGATTATTATTCAGATTTCCGTTTATATTATTTAAGCTCTGCTCTATGGACCTTTCATCACAAGCTTACTACTGAGCATATCACAGTTATTTGGGTGTTGTGTTACACACATTGTATATCTTTATTTGCACTTTTTTTCACTTATTTTATTGGGTTTTTCATTATATTTTTTCCTGTAGGGTGCTGTACAGGTCCAAGGGAGTGGACTCTCATTAAAAGGTTACCACCATGATGGGTAAAGGCTGGAGCTTTGGCTTAGTCTATAGTCCTGCGGCAGGAGTGGTAAGTGGCCCTGTGTAAAATCAGGATCCAATTTTTATATATATTCCCCTGCAACGGTGTATATTTAGCCTGCTAGGTTTTTGAAAAAAACAAAAACAAACAATTTTACTTGCGGTGCATTTATTGCCCACTAGAGGGCATAGGAATGCTGCTTTGTTTAATTCTCCTCCATGGGAGTGTGCGTGTGATGCAAGGGCACACACGGGCGCATGCATGTGGTGCTGACGGCCAAGGAACGTTTTTTAAAGCTACATTACAATGCTGGCCGGCGGAGGGGACACAGAGCAGCCTATCCTGGGTAACAGGTGAGTCCTAGGGGTAATGGCAGGTACAGCCTAATTATGTTGCATTAGCAGGAAAAACAGGTCATTGTATAGGATTCTTCCAAAGGGGAATTGTGGTACTGAGGAACTGTATTGTGTCACAAAGCCAGTTACTACTGCTTCAGCAAGTTGTCTTCCAAGAAGCATTCTGGGGGGAGTTTTGCAGCCTGTAGAAGCCAAACAGAACTCTGCTGTAATAGCCTTCCCTGAAAGACCGGATGACACCGGGCACTCTGAGCCACTGTGTCTATCCAGTGTTGTGGCTACTACCAGTACTGCTAAATCAGAGTTTATTACTAAAGAGGATCTAGCATCAGCTTTGGCTGGTTTAGAGAGCAAAATTGCTGGAATGATCGCTTCTGTCACACAGAGTGTCAGAAAGTGTGACAGATTCCCATTCCCCTATTCATCCTGTCTTGCATGAGGTAGAAGAGGTAATGGCCGATCAGGCAGCTGATATCCAAACAGAGGAGTCTGCCTCAAGTGATTCAGAGCCTGAAGAGGCTCAGATTATATCAGCTTCTCAATCACAAAAGCTTTTCATCAATTCTCTTATACAGATGGTTCATATAGCTTTTAAGTTTCCCCCAGTAGAGGCCCCTGAAACACCTAGTTCCTCCCTGGGTTCTTTGAAACCACAGCAGGGTAAGCAGGTTTTTCCTTTTCACCCACTCTTAAAGCAGGTGGTATATTCCGACTGGGAGCACTTGTACAGGATGTTAGTGCCTCCAAAGAGATTTTCTTGCGCTGAATTATTGGACAGCAAGATTACAGGGTCCCCCAGTAAGCATGCCCAACAATGCCATGGCTGTGGCCTATGTCAACCCCCAGGGTGGCACCAGGTCAAGTCATGTGGCTCATATGGAGATCAGTCATCTGCTGTCTTGGGCATGTGCCAATGCTGTCTGTGGTCCACATTCCAGGAGTAGAGAACTGGAAGGTGGACTATCTCAGCAGCCAAAATATACATCCAGGAGAATGGTCTCAGGTGTTTATGCAGATTCGCCAGCGTTGGGGCACACGGGATGTAGATCTGTTGGCATCCAGGTTTAACTGCAAGATTCAGCAGTTTGTATCCAGAGCAAGACATCCCATTGATCGGGATAGATGCACTGATAGTTCCCTGGGCTCAGTTCTCTCTGATCTTTACATTCCCCCGATACTTCTCCTGCCAAATCTTTTGTGCAGGATCCAAGAGGAGATGGCATCAGTCATCTTGGTAGCTCTGGCCTCGTACCCAGAGATAGTGTGATTAGCAGTAGGCGAGCCTTGTATGATTCCTTTTCTTTTTACAATTACTTTGGCTAGAAGGGTCTCCAAACTGCCGGCCTATTCCTGTAAGGAGTTGTATTTAATTTTGCATCGTGATAGTGTGGTGCTACGTCCTCTTCTGTCCTTTTTGCCCAAGGTAGTTTCTTATTTTCATTCAAATCAAGACATTATTCTACCTTCTTTTTTCTCTCAGCCTTGCTCACCAGTAGAGAAGCAGATGCACCTTTTGGATATGGCACACACGGTCAGAACCTGGAAAGGTCTGCAAGCATCAGAAGTTCTGATGTGTTTTTTGTTTTGCCAGAAAGGCCCTAAGAAGAGTCAAGCAGTTTCTAAGGCTTCCATTTCACTTTGGATTCGCCAATTAATTTCTCAGGCCTATGACCTGAAGGATAAGGCTCTTCCCTTTGGGGTTAGAGCTCATTCTACCAGGGGTGTTGGAACCTCCTGGGCCTTTCGCCATCAGGCATCAGTGACGCAGATTTGCAAGGCCGCTACTTGGTCTTCGGTACATATGTTCACAAGATTCTATCAGGTGGATGTTAGGGCTGACTCGGCTTTTGGCTGTAGTGTCTTACAGGCTGCTGTATAAATCTGATGGTGTTTTCATACAGTGTGTCTTCCTTCCCTCAAGGCTATTGCTCTGGAACGTCCCAGGTAGTAATGTGTATAGCTGCTCTGTGTCCCGTGATGTACGAGAAAGAAAATTAGATTTTTCTTCGTGCTTACCTGTAAAATCTATTTCTTTGAGTACATCACAGGACACAGAGGTCACTCCCCTCTCTTCTTGAAAGTTCATTGCTTGCTACAAAACTGGAGTACTTCCTGTATGGGAGGGGTTATATAGAGGGGGACTTCCTGTTTTGGTTATTCTACCAGTGTCCATTCACCTAAAGATGGCATATGACCCAGGTTGTAATGTATATGTATATGTACAGGTAATAATGAAGAAAAAATCCAATTATATATTGGCTTAAAATAAATAACATTTGCATAAAAAAATCAAAAGCTGCTAAACTACATGTTGTTCCTAAAGGGTATTGTAATTGTAAATAGAATGTATAATCTAAGTATTAATGAATTGGCATATATCATTTTGTCTTTATAATAATATATCAAGAGAACAAATGTGTGATGCTATGTGCAGGTAAACAAAGAAACCCAGTAATTTATTAAAACAAAATGCCAAATCCTGTAATTTACTAGACGTTCATCCTAACATAATTGTAAAGAACTGTTAGTGCAAAATACAGTTTCTTGTGCGAGAGTGAGAATGGATGTACAAGATACAAAAAATATTGCATCCAAATTTTAGCAAAGTTTTAAGTGTTTTCTCATGTTTGAAATAATGGCAACAACTACTGCAAAGAAGACTCATGGGTGGTTTACACCACAACACGTTTATGATGCGTTCTGGTGCATATTTGATGCATTTCCAGATGCCTTCCTTCTCTCTTTTTTTCACTGTACTGGGGTCCAGTGCGTTTTTATACAGTTCTGTGCAGGAAAAATGCTATTTGTTCTACTTTTTTTTTCTAGAACTGGAACTTCAAGCACTGGTGTGAACTATGCCACTGAAAACCATCTAACCTACTTGCTATGCCTTTTGGATGCAGAAAAAAAAAGGACTAACGCATGTGGTTCGAACTAGCCCTCAAGGTATTCAATAGAGGCACGGGGTACATATCCTGGGTGCCAGAGTTTTTCAGTGCCCCTGTTATGAGCAGGCTCTGTTTTACTGCATACTGTTAGGCCCCGTACACACGTCCGAGGAACTCAACGTGCCAAACACATCGAGTTCCTAGTCGAGTTCTGTGTTGAAGCCGCCGAGGATCTCGGCGGGCCAACTTTCCTTATTGAACAACGAGGAAATAGAGAACATGTTCTCTATTTGGCCCGACGAGTTCCTCATCGGCTTCGTCGGTGAAAAGTGTACACACGACCGAGTTTCTCTGCAGAATCCAGCTCCGATCGAGTTTCTGGTTGAATTCTGCCGAGAAACTCAGTCGTGTGTACGGGGCCTCAGTAGTTGGTGAGAGCAGAGTGTTAACCTATACATTAAGTTGCTGCACTTTCTCTATAAAATCAGAGGCTGGATGGTTACAGACCAGGTTGTATTGCATTTAGAGAAAACTATAATGCTTTTTGATCATTTGGATTAAGAGGATTGTGGACCCTCTGCACTGTCTGCAGTTTTGGTGAAGGTGTGAGCAACAGACTTTTCTGCAAAACATCTCTCAGGTTGTGGTCTTGGAACACAACACTGTAGATTCCAGCTGACCACTTTGTGTGGTACAAAGTCACCAGGCAATCTTGCAAACGGGGACAGGCTGAAGGTCATGAAAGGCAGCCAGAAAACAAAATACAGATACAAGGTCAAAGTTGTTAATAATGTTGTCTCAATAGATAGAACATATGTTTTCTTTTTGTTAGGTCCTAATATGTTTTGTTTTTTTACTCTGATTTAAATGATGTATTATTCATTTTATTCATATTTTTATTTTTTCTGTTTTTGTTTAGCGCACTGTCTAGTGGTCTGTCTTAATGCTGTAAATGTATAAAATACGATTTAAAAAAAAAAGAAGCTCAGGGACACTGGAACTTGGGGACACTGGAACTCGAGGAACTGGGGCTAGGAATCCAACCTATTTCTCAGGTGACGATTGTTGATCTCACAGCTTAATAAAGAGGTTGATTGACAGGCTTGACAGGGATTGGCAGAGAAGCTGCTATTGAAGATGTTAGCCGGTGATGCCTAAAGCTCCCAGTCCTCTTCAACAGCAAGGTAGGAAAATTACAAGTAACAGATCAGCTTCACTGCTGATCTTTGACAGCTGATAAATGCACAATAATGTAAACAAACAATGTTTTTAGAATTCTGTAATTGTATCTGATAATTACAATATCAAACAAATGGCATTGCAGATGCCACGTCTATTTGAAGGTGGCAGTGTCTATCTGCAGGCTAAAGGATTTAGCCTTTAGCCTGCATGTGATGACACAAAGTATCGTCTGTTGGCTCTCAACATAGGGGGCATTTACAAACTTTTAGCAACAGGGAGCATCATGATAAGGAAACGTTTTGTGGATAGGAAAGGATTAATGTAGTCAATAGATGTATGTATACATTTATAATCTTCACAGAAAACTGAAACGTGTGCTATAACCATAGTTTTGCTTAGCCATCTTCATAGAAATCTACAGTACTCATAAATTCTGCATGTCTTATCTGCATTGATGAAATAATTATAAACTTCTGATAATTAAAAAAGAAAAAGAGTGTTGCATTTTTCATGCTGGGCAGCATGTGGACAACTAACTTATGAAAAGAATATTCAATTATGCACAAAGAGGTCTAAACAAGTCTGAAATAAAATCTGGAACCTGTCACTTTACTTGACTTTTACATTTTCTTCAGTCTATATGGCTTTTTCAGTAAATCTGTGGGGTAGTGCGGACCCACAGAACCAGGTGTGCTTGAGAATATTTATTAAAGAAATATATTTTTATAAACATATATGCTCTACACATTGTTCATACCATGAAGGACAAAAGCTTGCCGAATATGCCAGAAGAATTTGTAATGCCTCTCTTCAAATTCCTGATTCAATTTTTTTGCAAAAGCTTAAAGGGTCACTAAAGGAAAACATTTTTTTAGCTGAAATTACTGTTTACAGGGTATAGAGACATAATAGTTAACTGATTCCTTTTAAAAATGATTAAAAATAGATAAAAATCAATCATATAATGTACCTACAGTTTAGTTTTGTTTTTGCTGTTGTTTCCTGGTTCTCTGATGTACAGAGAGCCAATAGAGGGCAGTGATACTTTGACTAAAACTCCTCAGCACCAATCCAGTTTTGTTTTACACACAGTAATCACACCTCCTTGATTAGTCACCACAGTGAGAAATCTCCCAGTACTGTGGTGATCAGGAAACAGACAACCAGGAAGTGTCCAGAACAAAGAGGATTTACAGCAACATCAAAGCAAAAACGAACAATGAAGACATGAAACCAGGACTGCAGTAAGGTAAAGGAAGCTATTTAGCTAAAAAAAAAAAAATCCTTTAGTGACCCTTAAATTCCTGGCAAAAAAAAGTATTTTTTTTCCATCTTTAGGAAATCTATAGTTTTATTTTTAATGCCTTTTATTAAAATCCCCAAATTATTACCTGAAACTACAACTACACGACAGGCCATATCCTAAACCTGCTTTCTTCTGGTCTGGTCTGGTTGCTTTCTGGTGATGTGGCTGTCAAAAGGAACAGTTATATTTCTTTCTACTCTTAGGCCTCGTACACACGACCATTTCCTCGACAGAATACATCAAGAAACTTGGTGGCAGAGCTTTTTTGCCGAGAAAAACGGTCGTGTGTATGTTTTTCATCGAGAAAACTGTTGTGGATCTCGACGAGAAAAAAAGAGAACAAGTTCTCTTTTTCCTCGTCGGGAGTCTCAATTTCCTCGTCGTGTTTCTCGTCGGGCTGGTTTACGACAAGAAACACGTTCGTGTGTATGCTTAGAAACCCGCGCATGCTCAGAATAAACTATGAGACGGGAGCGCACCTTCGGTAAAAGTAGCGTTCATAATGGAGATAGCACATTTGTCAGGCTTTAACAGACTGAAAAGTGCGAATCGTCTCTTACCAAACTTTTACTTAACACGCAGTAACATGAGATTAGCAAAAGCAGCCCCAAGGGTTGTGCCAGTGGAATCGAACTTCCCCTTTATAGTGCCGTTGTACGTGTTGAACGTCACCGTGTTTGAGAACAACGAGATTTTGTCTTGACAGTGTGTACGCAAAGAAAGCTTGTCAAGATTCTCGACAAGCCTGACAAGGAACTCGTCGAGGAAAACGACGTTTCATTTACGACGAGTTCCTCAGTCGTGTGTAGGAGGCCTTACAGAACTGGTGACATGACATAATGATGCGGTAGCAACTAAGCCATTTGGATGCATTGAGAGTAGCAAGCAATCTCTGGTCTTTAAAGCTGATCTTACGGCCGACGCCGCCCTCGCCCCAGTGTGAAAGGGGCCTCAAAGTAAACCTTTGGGGATAGTAATATAAGAGCCTCCATTTCTCAGCTGAAAATGCAGGTTTCAGGTTCTTGGTTTGGTCCCTACCTGAAACATCCAAAGAGCTAGTGAAGTCTGTAAAGACGCATCATTTATCAAAGCCGGGTTCAGAATTGCAGCCCCACAGCCTGCACCCTACTATATTAAATTTCAATTTTAAATTAATTTTAATATAGTAGAAATATTATATTTCATTTTTTTTTACTATTTTTATAAAAAAAAATGTTTTAAAAAGTATGTATATTTTATCCATAATGTACCTGTTAAGTATTGGGGTTTTCAAGGGAGAGCTCAGCGGGAGCAGTTTGCTATCACACTCTCTCTTTTTAATTGACATTACAGATGCCTCTGATTAAACAGAGCAGATAGGGAGGGGATGGCCTATGTTGGCTATGCAATAGTTTTTGCAGATTTACTGAAGCCATTGGATCAACATGACAGTCAGGCTACATTTTTGGAAGGAGAAATCAGTGATGAAAGCCTACATACAATGTTTTTTAATACAGGCTGCGTTTAATCTAGTCTAGTTTTGCATTCACAATTTTATAATACATATATCAAATTTTTATCTATCTGAATTTTTATTCAGTTGTGTGTGCAAAATTGTGCTTGAGCTATTAAATTAGTAAAGAGCAGCTTAGAATAGACATGTAAACATGTGAACAGAATTGTTTTAAATACTCCTATGCAAATGTACACTGCTAAAAGTATGTTTCAAAATTGTATTTTTTCATCCTGAACATAGAAAAGGAAAAAACATATACTACACAATGCATTCACTTTACAGAATTAAAAATAGAAGCTACCATATTTTAAAAAGTACAGGTTCACAACTCACCTGTTCACAACCTGGCTTATTTATTTGTGTTATGTTACCCATTTATGAATCTCCAACATATTCCACAAAAATGTCACGTTGCTCTCAGCCCCCAAAGGAGCACACATTCTAATGACC
This sequence comes from Rana temporaria, assembly GCF_905171775.1. Lineage (NCBI taxonomy): Eukaryota > Metazoa > Chordata > Amphibia > Anura > Ranidae > Rana > Rana temporaria. The sequence goes on from NC_053492.1 coordinate 388,360,865, forward strand.
CTACCACACAGTCTTGCATGTGTACTATGGATGTTAAAGGTGGCAAACAATTACCCTTATCAGTGTGTGTCTGGATTACGGGTGGAGGAGAATGGTATGCCCTTATGAAACTCACAGAGACATGGGGAGGACATAGAATCTCACTGCAGATAGGGTCTTTAGTGACAAATAACCCATCCGGAAGCTTGGCAAACAAAAGTTCTAATGACTTAACTCGTGTTCTGTCACACCAATAAGCCGTGCCCCAACTTTCTAGATAGATAACAATTTGATATATGTATTATAAAATTGTGAATGCAAAACTAGACTAGATTAAACGCAGCCTGTATTAAAAAAACATTGTATGTAGGCTTTCATCACTAATTTCTCCTTCCAAAAATGTAGCCTGACTGTCATGTTGATCCAATGGCTTCAGTAAATCTGTAAAACTATTGCATAGCCAACATAGGCCATGGCCTAGGGGGCCAGGGCTGTCTGAAGACACACAGTCCCCTACACGTCATTTTTCTAACAGTAACACATTCACAAGTTGAAGAACAGGTTTGAGACTACTGCCCTGTCTGCCAGTCCATTCCAACTGGGTCCCTATTTTGTTTTCGCTGCTAGAATACAGTTTTGCTTACCTATGCTTTATACATTCTGGGTCAGTATATCTGAAGTGCTAATACTTCATTTGTTTCTACTACATGGACATCCTCTCTGCCCCAAGCAAGACATGCTCTCTTTGGACCGGATACAAAGGCTTGCCATTAAACTAGGGAATGCTGTACATCAGGGATATGCAATTAGCGGACCTCCAGCTGTTGCAAAACTACAAGTCCCATCATGCCTCTGCCTCTGGGTGTCATGCTGGTGGCTGTCAGAGTCTTGCTATGCCTCATGGGACTTGTAGTTCTGCAACAGCTGGAGGTCCACTAATTGCATATCCCTGCTGTACATCATCTGATTTTGATGTTCATCCAAGGTATATCAACTTCCGAAAATTCATATTTGCATATTTGTGAATATTATTGCAGCAACACTTTTTTACTTTAAGCAACTTGTGTTTTAGCTACAGTGGCCATTAAGGAGGCTTCCTTGTGCCTCCTTAAAGTGGAGTACCACTCAAAAGTGTAACTTCCGCTTTAAGCACTCCTCACCCCCTTACATGCCACATTTGGCATGTATTTTTTTTGGGGGGGGAGTGGGGGCTTTGCTAGGAGTGGGACTTCCTGTCCCACTTTCTACTTCCACCTACGGGCCACTTAGGCAACTCCTGCTCTGCCCCTAGGCGGCCCCTCCCTGGGACACGTGACTGGTCCCAGGAGATCTCCTGTACATTCTGGGAGCACAGCGCAATTTGCGCAGTGCGTGCCCAGCCGTGAAGCCGAAAGCTGTCCCGGCCGGGTGCCCAGAATAGCAATGGAGGCGCTGAGGAGAGGGCAGAGGAGCGACGCTCCGGGTGGCCGCATTGCTGGACCGTGGAACAGGTAAGTGTTTGTAGCTGCTGACTTTTAATAAACAAAAAAAGGTTGGAACTCCGCTTTAATGACCAAACTTTATAAAGATTTATTACCCATTTATGTATTGGCGAACACATTGTATAAAGGTCCATAATATATATAGGCTACAGTGAACATTGGTATTTTATTAACACCAGCCTGCATGAGGCCAAGTAGCCCACAGGGACCACCAGAATCTAGAATGATATGATAGTTGGTCTGCAGACATGATGTCAAACCTTTTCACCATTTACACTGTTCTATTGTATGCAATATAATGTATGTGCATCTGTGTAAAAGTAGACCACTGTTAATTGCTATTTATATTAAAATGGTCATATGACATAGCCACATTATAAATTAACTAACTCTACAACTGATTCGGTAAAGGAGGCATTCAGTAGAATTCAATAAAAAGGCTTAAACCTATGTTAGAAGACTCTAGTTCTAGGACTCTGTCATTCCTGAATCCTGACTCCTGAGTTCACTTTTGAAAGACCCTCCCTTGGGGAGGTTCACTAATCAATAACTGACATCTGGTCAGTAATGTTAGCTAATTGTTAAAGAATCTTATTATTAGAACATGGAACTTGCTGCTGTAGAAGGCCTAAATGGTAGGGAAACCCAATGTGTATCTGTACATGGGCTGCATACAGTCTTTTGGTCTACTGAAACACCTCGCACATTTAAGCAGAACTAAACTCTCCCAATCAAAATGACCTATTTTTAATCTTTATGCTGCTTGCATTAATAAATAGATAGAAAGGTATAATATATTTACTTGTTTTCAACTTTTTTTTTACATTTCTTCAGTTGCTTTCCGGTTTGTAGCCAAGGCAAATGATGTCATACATTCCAGGAGCCTTTACTGTTTTTTTTTTCTTTTATCTCGAGGAGTGGAGGAGGGGCTTTCTCATCTAAGCACACTCTCCTGCCTGCATGCTTAAGCTAAGGGCATATGGGGGCAAATCCTCAAAAAACCTGCCTAACTTAACTTTTAGCAGTTAAGTTACACTGGCGGAAAGTTTCTACCTAAGTGCCCGATCCACAAAGCACTTACCTAGAAATTTTCGGCTGTGTAACCTAAGTGCCTCCGTCGCAAGGCGGTCTTCTCATCCAGGGGCCGATGACAATTTAAATGAGGCGCGCTCCCGCGCCGGACGTTCTGCGCATGCGTGTGACGTCATTTTTCCCGACGGGCAGCGCGCGAAATTACGTTACGTCGGGCTTTGTGGATTGCGACGGGACAATAAAGTTGCTTCGGGAAAAAAAAAAGTTACGCGGCGAAAAATAAAATTTGAAATTTAAAAAAAAACGCGGCGATCGAAAAAAAGGTATGTTTTTACAAGGTGTTACTAGTTTACACCTTGTAAAAGCATCCCTAATTTTACGCATGCAAAACGTAACTTACGCAGAAAACACAAAGCTAAAAAGCTTTGTGGATCTGCCTAAGTCCTCATTTGCATACGCAAAGCGGCATTTCGACTCGAAATGCCGCCAGCGGCGGATGCGGTACTGCATCCTAAGATCCGACAGTGTAAGTCTCTTACAGATGTCGGATCTTCTGCCTATCTTTGGAAAACTGATTCTGAGGATCAGTTCCAAAGATAGGCACAGGGATACGCAGGCTGAACAGCAGTTCCGCCTGCGTATCCCTTTTGAGGATTTGGCCCATGGATTCCAGAAAGTGAACACTACAAGAATAATTTGCCCTTACTCAAGATGGCCACTAGAAATGTTAAGGGGTGTTTTTGAGTTTGCTTAGAATAGGGTTGTCCCGATACCGATACTAGTATCAGTATCGGTACCGATACCGAGCATTTGCCCGAGTACTTGTACTCAGGCAAATGCTCTGATGCTTCGCCCGATACCTGGACAGTCAGGGTGATCAGTGCGGTGGGGGAGTTACAAACACTGATCACCCTGTATAGATTGCAAAGTCTGACAGCCGTTTCTTCCCCCCATCCCCAGCGGCTTTTAGCTGCTTTAGTGAAATCAGCTGTGACTTGTAACTCTCCCACACACGATCACCGCTGACTGTCCCCGTATCCTCCTCCAGCCCCCCTCCGTTCTGCTGCTGTCCCCCTCCATGATTTTGTCACCCTCTGTTCTCCTCTTTCTCCTTCTCCATGCTGCTGTCACCCTCCGTTCTCCTCTGTGTCCTTCTCCATGCTGCTGTCACCCTCCATTCTCCTCTGTGTCCTTCTCCATGCTGCTGTCACCCTCCGTTCTCCTCTTTCTCCTTCTCCATGCTGCTGTCACCCTCCGTTCTCCTTTGTGTCCTTCTCCTTGCTGCTGTCACCCTCCGTTCTCCTCTTTCTCCTTCTCCATGCTGCTGTCACCCTCCGTTCTCCTCTGTGTCCTTCTCCATGCTGCTGTCACCCTCCATTCTTCTCTTTCTCCTTCTCCATGCTGCTGTCACCCTCCATTCTTCTCTGTGTCCTTCTCCATGCTGCTGTCACCCTCCGTTCTCCTCTGTGTCCTTCTCCATGCTGCTGTCTCCCTCCGTGTCCCCCTTGATGCTGCTGTCCCCCGGCTCCTTACTTTTCCGAATGTACAGATGTAAACAGATGTTTACAAGATGTTTACAATGCTTCAGTTTATGAATGGAGAGGAGCCGCTGTCTTCTCTCCATTCATTTTCAGTGCAGCTGAGGCTGCTGAGAAAGGGACTGGGGAGTCTGTGTCCCTAGTCCCTTTCCCTGTCTCAAAGGGGAGATGTCAGGGGTCTGTTAAGACCCCTGATATCTCACAAAGCCCCCCAACAGGGCTGATAAAAAAAAAAGAATTGCAATAAATAATAAAAAAAATTATTGTAAAAAATAATAAAAAAATAAATAAAAAACACACTGCCCCACCCCCCCATAAAAAAATAAAGCATTGTAAAAATAAATAAATAATAAAAAAAAAATGTAAAAAAAAAATTTGACTTCACACAAAGGGCACGCATGTGCACATCTCTAGCAAAATGCACGATTCTGTTAGGAACAGATTATAACATAGGCAAGTGATTCACCTGTTCCTCTGCAAGACAGGTTTCATCATGCTACACAAAAAAATATGGTGATGTCCTCAACAAATATCAATTCTTTATCACTTTGCCTTGAATATAATTGGTATTTAAATGCAGGAAGGGGGCAATAATAAAAATGTTAATCACAACATTATTGCAGAGGTTTTATTCATCTAGCCAGAATTTATATTTATCACTATCAATCGCCTAATCCTCTTCCATTGCACATTACTTTATGAGACAGCACTGCATTATTCATTTTAATATTGTTAATTCTTTCCCTAGATGCTTTGAACTAACTTTTTTAGATCAAGCATTTTCTTTTTTAAGAGAAGAGAGAATATAATTTGTGTATTGTGCAATACCCCTGCATACTGAGAAATTCTGCTGACCGGAAGCTAAAATGATAATCGCTATATACTGTAGCGTTATAATTAAAAATGTTGACTGGCTGTAGGTGTAATATGGAAATAAAGTAGAATTATTGTCTCCCATTAAATGCCTGTGTGCTGCAGCACTAAAGTGTTACTAAGCCCACAACAGTAAAATCAGTGTGTATATTTCCATAAAGAATGCTTGTTATACTCACCGTGGAACCTAAGGGGTTAATCCTCTGGATTGTGTAAAAAGGCTTTTTGATAAATTGTTCTCTGATCCTCACCTTCTTTTACTTTCCCCAATCCATCTACTGATAGCACAGAGCTCTATGAGGCATTCTGCACATGCTCAGTTTGGTGTGTATTGTTAGAGAGTTTTTTTTTCTGGGGGAGGGTGCATATGATCAGCACAGGGCCATTCAGCACTGTAGGAAAAATAATCTGCACTCCAGTTGATGCTCTTTAAAAAAATTGTTGTTTTTATTTATAAGCCACAGTGAACAAACACAATTGAAAACAGTTGACACGTTTCAGCCTATATGGCCTTAGTCATAACTCATCAGCACTGTCCAGACATAAATAATTCAGGGGTCATGCAGCCTCATAGGACAGTCAGAGGACAATGAAAACTCCTTCTACAAGCTTTAACCAGTGCTCTGCCGGGCACTGATATAAGTCACAAGACTGCTATATACTGCTGATGAAAAACGTTTTTTTTTTTAGCAGTTTATTTTTAATAAAATAATTGCATGTCCACGTTCTGTGTACTGTGGGAGACCAGATATAGTGAATGTAGGGTACTGGGTTTGTACTGCAATAATAACTGCATCTGCACATACAATGTACTCTAAGGCCCCTTTCACATGTCCGTTCCGCCTGTCCGTTCATTACAAGTCCGTTAACGGACTTGTAATGAATCCCTATGGGAACGCGTCCGTTAGCGGATGGAGCATCCGCTAGCGTCCGCGTCCGTCGGGATCCGGTTTTCGGACGGAAGAAAACCCTATTTTTCTTCCGTCCGGCGGAACGGAACTGATGCAGACGGACAGACGGTCCGTCTGCATCCGGTTCCCCATAGGGCAGAGCGGAGCTGAGATTCCCGCTGAGCCGACGGAGCAGGCAGGACAAACTGAAAGGACGTCTGAAAGGACCCTTAGTCTGCCAGAAAACTTCCACAAATACCTGCCAGTGACGTCCACCTAATGCAGCCTTATGTAATGGTGTGGCTACAGTGCTACACTGCTGCAGAACTGAAAGTTGAAATGTCTCATGTCTGCCTTGCCTGGTTGGATGAAGAAATGTTGATGGGGATGTCCTATCTGCATTATCACTGCATATTCTCAAGTCTAGATTATCAATCAGGGCCACACCTAGTCCTACTCACTACTTTCTTGATTAACAGCACTGCCTCTGTTGCTGAAACCCTTCCAATGTGAGCTGCAGTGGGAGGGAGAGCATGCAAGTGAGAAATAAAGAAGGATTTGGCTCAGTAAAGAAAGTTTTTTTTTCCACAAGGTTTGTGCATCACATAGTAACTGGATTCGATTTAGACTTGAAACAGGAGCCTTTAGTTGTACTTTAACTCATTCCCGATGAGTGTACACATATATTTAGCCTCATGGAAGTGGGTCTTTATCCATGGGGACACATATATGTGCTGCTGTGTTTGTGCTAAAAGCATGCTGCAACGCTCCCAGCACAGAGACCAGGATGTCATACCAACAATTGGGAACCGGGAGGCCCAGTTCTTGATCACCTGGTTGCTGTGATAGCCTCTGATTAGCTATCACAGTGACCAGTCATTGTGGAGCTCCCTGTGCTGTTTTCTCCTCTTGTATGGAGAAAAAGATACATTGTATTTTTTTCTCCTTGCTAGAGGAGAAAAAAAAGTGTGTGTAAAAATAAATAAACAAATAATGAAAAATAAAGATAAAATAGCTAGATCAGGGTTTGATCTAGGTCAGTGTCTACGTCAGTGTCAGGGTTAGGTTTCATTCAGATGAGGCGGACTCTGTCGCTACGGAGTCCGCTAGCTCAGCAGGAGATCTCTCCACTGATCTCTGCTGAGCTGGCGGACGAAAGGTCCCTCTCTGCTCACTGAGCCGGGAGGGGCTTGTCGAGCGCCGCTGTCTCCTATGGAGAGATCTGATGAAAACGGACAGAATTTTTTTTTTAAATTGACGGCGGAGTACCCCTTAATATCCATATCAGACCTGAAGGGCCTGTTAATGGAATTTGGGGGGACCCCCACGTTTTTTTTTTTTTTTTATATGAATGAATCATCTCTGTAATTGCCAGAGCCGACAATTCATTAGAGCCACAAAGCCGGTTTTTAATGCCTTTTTTTCTTTCAGAAATGACACTTTGTGCAGGGACAGTTCTATGTACGGCAAACATGCGCTTTTTCACATGCTGACTTTACACCCCCCCTAGGTACGAAATTTAAAGTAATATTACACTATTATTGTTTCACTTTTAGCATTATTAAATTCACTGCTCCTGAAAAAACTGCCTTTTTTAAAACTTTTTTTGCATTGATACATGTTTCCTGGGACAGGACCCAGGTCCCCACACACTTTTTAGGACAATAACTTGCATATTAGCATTTAAAATTAACACTTTAGATTTCTCCCATAGACTTTAACAGGGTGTTCAGCGGCTTTTCGAATTTGCCGCGAACACCCCTAATTGTTCGTTGTTCGCCGAACAGGCGAACAGGCAATGTTCGAGTCGAACATGAGTTCGACTCGAACTCAAAGCTCATCCCTAATCGCCATATGTCTGATTTTAGCGGATCGGATCGGGTCGGATGTCAGCGGACATGTCACCGCTGACATCCGATGCTCCATAGGCTTGCATGGAATGGCCGTTCGGGTCCGCCGACAAAACTTAAAGGGGGACCTGAATGGTCCGACCGTGTGAAAGGGGCCTTAGAGTTAATGCCCTGGGACTGTGAAGTCATAAGAGGCAGGGTTAGCGGGTGACATCAGGAAGGGGCCCTTGTCCTCATCAACAAGGTGGGCAAGGTGCTTTGGGGTGTTGAGGGCATGCGGCTCGGTACGGCTCAGGAGGGGGGGCGCTCGCTTGTCCCCACCCCCTTTCCTGACCGGCCGGGCTGGTGCTGGGATAAGGGTCTGGTATGGATTTTGGGGGGACCCTACGCTGTTTTTTTGGCTAGGGGGTTCCCCTTAATCCTTACCAGACCGATGGGCCCGGCATGCTTATGAAGGGGAAACCCATGCCGTTATAGAAAAAAAAATGGCGTGGGGTTCCCCTTCATGCACAAGTCGTACACAAGTCGCATGTCAAAGTCAAATTTGTTAATACGGAATCCGACTTTGATCTGACTTTAGAAAAAAGTAGTGCAGCAACTACTTTGAAGTCGGCACCAATATGAATGGTAGCCATTCAAAATCATGGAGAATGACTTGTCATACGATTTTTGCAGTCCAAAATAGTGTTGAGCGGAATACGCCATATTCGATTTCGCGATATATCACAAATATATAGCCGAATATTCGTGAAATATTCGCTAAAATCGAATATTCATGATATTTTATCCCAAAAAATTTTTTGCGAAATTTCGCTGATGCGAATGCGAAACTGATTGCGAAATTTCGCTAATGCGAATGCGAAATTGATTGCGAAATTTTGAAACATTCAATTTCACCTGCCCTTTGGAAAAAGTGTGGTTTTACGTAATGGACCCTGCAACTAACAAGGTATTAATAAAATAAATACATTATTATATAGATTTGAGGGTTTACTTTGACCAATTTGTATATTGATTAGTTTAATAAATATTGAATAACCATAGATTTGGAAAATACAAGTAAACCGTTTACGTTGACATCTCTTAAATGTCTTTATGTTAAACAGTTATTATTCTCATTAAAGAGGTGAAATGCAAATGATGGTGACACGGGACAAAAGATGGAAAATTCTTTGAAGATGTGATACACTGGAAAAACGCACAGAAACACTCCACTCTCTCCTATGACAACTGTGGTAGGAGAACTCTGATTGGCTCTGATGCAAAAGAAGGGCGGAGAAAGTATTCGCGAATATTCGGAAATCGAATATTCGCGATTGCGAATATTCGGCAACATAAAAGGATCGCCTCAGCTTAGCTACTCGGCCCAGGGTCTCTAATCATACCAGCAATGCTTTTAGACGTCGATGGAGATCACTAGGATGTGATCTGTTTTAAAAATAAAATTGAAAAAATACGAATATTCGGAATAGCGAATATTGGCCGCGAAATTCGAGTTATTCGCAAATATTCGAATATGCCATATTCGTAACGAATATTCGCAATGCGAATATTCGTGAGCAACACTAGTCCAAAATCGTGGGACAAATCGTATAAGTGCGAAAGGGGGCTAAAGCTCAATCCTTTATTCATATTGCTAGAAGTGATGAGGAATACCATTACAGTGTTTTCTGTGATATAGTTTTTAAAGTCTCTCAGTAACTTTACAAATTTGCAGCAAATACTTCCTGACATGTTACAATACACATTAGTAATATACCGTATTTATTTTTTTAAAAACCCTCTAGCTTTTACCATTACAAAGGTATTCTTGAACTCCAGAAAAGTGACTTTGCCTAGACTGAGATCAGTCATCATCAGTTTGCTGCAGGCAGTAGTAAGCATTTCCAAAATCTCCTTTTCCCGAGTGATCATTTGGACAATGAAATTGAAAGGGTCTGTATTGTCTGGCTTTTGCTCACTTTTTTTACAAACTGTTTTTATTGAGATAGAAATTTTACAGTATAAAACAGTAAGACGGGATTTTAAATCCACATCACAAAAGAACTGTAAGGTGGTACAAGGATAATACATAAAACAGACTTCTCCAGTAACCAGGCCAAACAAAAAATACCATGGATCATGACCCTGGAAAAAATGGTCAGTATCCTCCAAGACACAGGTACACAATTTGAGGCCACTTGGAAGCCATGGGCAGATTACATGCACATACACCAAACACCCTTGTAGGAATTGGAAAAACTGATGAGGTAGAACATTACATAGTTACATAGTTACATAGTTAGTCAGGTTGAAAAAAGACACAAGTCCATCCAGTTCAACCACAAAAAAATAAACAAACAAAATGAAAAACACAGTACAATCCCATACACCCAACTCCATACCCACAGTTGATCCAGAGGAAGGCAAAAAACCCCAGCAGAGCATGATCCAATTTGCTACAGCAGGGAAAAAATTCCTTCCTGATCCCCCGAGAGGCAATCGGATGTACCCTGGATCAACTTTACCTACAAATCTTAGTACTTAGTTATATTATGTACATTTAGGAAATAATCCAGGCTTTTCTTAAAGCAATCTACTGAGCTGGCCAGAACCACGTCTGGAGGGAGTCTGTTCCACATTTTCACAGCTCTTACTGTGAAGAAACCTTTCCGTATTTGGAGGTGAAATCTCTTTTCCCCTAGACGTAAAGAGTGCCCCCTTGTCCTCAGTGTTGACCGTAAAGTGAATAACTCAATACCAAGTTCACTGTATGGACCTCTTATATATTTGTACATGTTGATCATATCCCCCCTTATTCTCCTCTTCTCAAGAGTGAATACATTTAGTTCTTCTAATCTTTCCTCATAGCTGAGCTCCTCCATTCCTCTTATCAGTTTGGTTGCCCTTCTCTGCACTTTCTCCAGTTCTCAGATATCCTTTTTGAGAACTGGTGCCCAAAACTGAACTGCATATTCCAGATGAGGTCTTACTAATGATTTGTACAGGGGCAAAATTATATCTCTCTCTCTGGAGTCCATACCTCTCTTAATACAAGAAAGGACTTTGCTCGCTTTGGAAACCGCAGCTTGGTATTGCATGCCATTATTGAGCTTATGATCTACCAAAACCCCCAGATCCTTCTCTACTACGGATCCCCCCAGTTGTACTCCCCCTGGCATGTATGATGCATGCATATTCTTAGCCCCTAAGTGCATAACTTTACATTTATCAACATTAAACCTCATCTGCCACTTAGTCGCCCAATTAGACAGAGCATTGAGGTCGGCTTGTAAATTGGAGACATCCTGCAACGTTTCGTAAGGACATCCTATTATTTTTTTTCTCTCCCTCTATCTCCTTCCTTTCCTGTCCTCTTCTCCTCCCTACCTTTCTCATCCTATTCTTCCCATTTTATACCATCTATTCTAAATATTACCTTGTACGGTTGGCAGACGACTATAGAAGGACACATTCCCACCAGTTTAAGTAACTTTTAATCTGTAAGATGGGTGTGCCGCTCCCCTCTCCATGACACAGCTTGTACCCATTTAGGGTGTCCGGAGGTGGGTGACTCTTCCCCCTCCTCATGCTTGGGAATAGATCCAGTGCCCACTAACCAAAGGTGTCTATGGGTATCACTTTGATAAACGGTATTTGATATATTGTCTTACTACGTGATTTCTGTTACAATGTATAACTGAATACGCCAATGTTTCTTTATTCTTTCTGAGGAAAAATTCAATAACAAATATCCAAAATAAAACAGACACTTGTGGAAACTGTTCAAAAAATATATGATGTCTAATAGCTAAAAAAATAAGAACATTCAGCTTATTCAGCAACCTAGTATTGGACCCGGGGATAATGCTGAGTAGTAATTCTATCTCAACTTCAAAAAAAAATTTCAACTGTAAAAGCTCAATTTCAAATAAAACAGAGCATAAAACCATTGCATGAAAACCTGGAAAGATGGAATTTGAAACTGCTAAGTAAAATCAATCCCGATGGCGGTAAATGAACCAAGACCAAGTCCCACTTAGCGTCAAAGCTAGATATGGAATCATGCAATGTATGACATTTTTTTCCCATCATCATTATCTGGTCAATACGTGTAATAACTTGAGAGAACGGTACCATATTCGATTTCCAGTTTAGGGCGAATGTCCATTGCATAGCAACACAGATGTTATCGATACGTTTTAATAGGTGTTTAGGAATATCTGGGATTTTTTCCAATAAAAGGCAATGTAAATGTGTCAGAGCAAGATGCCTAACCGCAAGCATGTCCACCAGGGTGAACAACTCATTCCAGGTAGGTTGTAATCTATTACAATCCCAGAACACGTGCAGAAAGGAGCCCAGCCACGAAAACAGGAGGGGGAAACTTGTGGGTAAATCGTATGTAATAGCGGGGGGGGGGGGGGTATAGTATCAGCGAGTAAAAACTGTAATCGCCGTCTCGCGTATGGTTAGGGAATTTGTGCAGTTACGCATGTTCTGCCATTTCGTCTCCAATTCCTGTATGTCAAATTCTAAGTTTAACTCCCGTTGCCAGTCTGACATGCACTTCAGAACTTCATTACCCCCTATACAATTCTATGGAACTCCAAAAAACAAGCAGGTAGGTTGTCAGAACGAGGTAAACTGCAGTAAATTCTGAAAAACCTAAGACGCGTCTCCAAATGATATCAAAAGTACATCACATTTGTCAATTGAAGACTGACTGCACAGGTTCTAATTCTGAGCAAGTCACAAGGTAAGAGGAAGCAGCAGGTGGCTGATCTGTGTCAGAGTAAAAGAGTACCTGTCACTCCCTCGATACTATCACATATTGTTCTTGCCAGTCTCCTTGTGATGCAATTAGGCTAAACAATTTAAAACTGTACAGAAAAATAATATATGTTTAGAAAATTAAGACACATTTACACAAGGTGTTTTAGGTTTCCCCCAGATCCAATCAGATAAAAAAATGACTTTTAGGATCAGGTTTACATCTAAGTGACAAACTGTAAACTTTATTTAATGTGTCACCTACTTACATTTTTAGAAATCATAGTTTCTTACCCATTTGTATATGCAGACATTTTTGAAACTGGTAATATTTGGGTTTGCAAAAACATTTGGTGCACACAAAGTGGATTTATATTCTTTGTGGTTCTGGCGTTTTTTTTTTTACATCGATTTTGTTGCGATTTGCATTTTGTGTTTTTTTGACGGGGATTCGTTTTTAGGCATATTTAAATACGCAAAACGAGGTAAAAATGCACTATATGCTTATTTACAGCTTCTCCATTGAAAGCTATTGAACCAAAAAAGCAAAAGGGCACAGTTTTGCGTTTAAAAAAAGTCCCTGACCATTTCCAAAAACGCAGAGGCCCAAAAATGCATTGATGTGAACATGTTCCATAGGAACCCATGTCCTGCATTTCTGTAAAAAGCATGAAAAAACGACTTGGTGTCAATGGAGCCTTAAAGTGGTTGTAAACCCTTACAGACCACTTTTGACTACAGGTAAGCCTGTAATAAGGCCTTTCTGTAGGTACCAAGGATATCTCCTAAACCTGCGTGGTTTAGGAGATATCCCCAGTATCAGCATGTGCCAACGTCATGGGCACATGCGCACTGAAGAAACAGACCAATCGCATCGTTTCTTCAGCTGAAGTGCCGTTGCCGGCGGCTCCCGCATGCATGCGTGGGAGTGACGTCATCATGGCTGCAGCTAATCACAGCGCCGGAGCCCATGATATCCGAAAATTACTCCAGGAGACATGACGCCAGTCAGAGCAGTGTGCCGGGAACGCTGCGGGGGCTTCGATCTAAGTTAAGTATTTCATAATGAGCTAGTATGGTATTTTTTGTGGGTGTACAACCACGTTAAGGTGTTAGTTGAACTTCAAATATTTCATTACAGGTCTGTACAGCAGTGGTCTCCTATTGTTATAAATTGGACACATAACAATATAACAATTGGAACCTCAATAACCAATTTAATAGCCACATGAAAGGTTGGAATATAATCTAAGATATTTTTGCCACTGAGGCCACGGTAAAATATTGAGAATGTCCTCAGAAGCGTATGATTTAGTGTTTCACTTTTTATTGCCCAGCACAAAGCAAACATTTTTCTCCCAAAGCAAGGGTTACTGTAAGACATTTATTACCATCCGTATACTCCATGGGATGACAAATGTCTGGCTGAGTAACTGCATTGCAGAGGATCACCAACATCTGTGGCCTACAATTACTGATAAAATAATATTTCTATCTATTTGGCAATTTGATTACCCTGATGTTACATTTGGACTGTTTATGGTTTAATGTAGTCAATCTTTTAACTTGCACTAAGCGAAAAACAAACATTTGTTATAAGGCAAAAAGAAATAGAGCAGATCGTCACCACTGCCAGATTTATCAGAGGATCGAAAGAGCTTTGGAATGATACACAAAGTTGTTATCTACACGAATGCTTTTGGAAAGTAGCAACATTCCATCTATTTTGACACGCTCAGAAAATCACTTACCTTTTCACAAAACACATGGTGCTTGGTATACATGTGAACAGTCAAGTTTGATTTTGACATACATTATCTGATATAGAGTATGTACAAAGGCACCGTTTCCTGGCCAGCATAGCCAGGGACACTTCTTTTTTTTTCTCAATCAAAAGCCAGGGACACTTCTAACCAAGGCAATCTGTGCTTGTTAAGATGGTGTAAAGGGCAGGGGAGACATTGGGGGTCTATTAGACCCCTAATGTCTCCATAAAGAGTACCTGTCACCTGCCAACTAAAAGAAAAAAGTAAAAAATAAATAAATCACCTACACCTAGTGCTGCCCACTTCTTTCTGGATTGACAGCACTGCCTCCTTTGCTGAAGCCCTCCCACTGTGAGCTGTAGTGATTTGGAGCTTGTAAGACACAGATAAAGTAGGATTTAGCTTGTTATAGTTTTTATTTACTTCACAAGGGTCACCATGGTACTATTGTAATAGAGGTTTTTGCAAGTACAGAGACACGTAACAAAAACCACCAGCCAGTCATAAGCCTGCCATCACACAAAGAGATAACATGGTAAGTAACAGAATATGTGGCATAGTTACAAGCATTGAACTGCACAAGAAAATATGATCACAGATAATGGATGAATGAAGTAACTTGTATAGCGCAACAAACGCGAACTAAATCGCCTCAAGGCGCTTTAATGGGTATTAGCAATGGAATCAAATAAATCCAGAGCTGTAATGCTACGTGTACAGTAAATAATCTAATATTTGTATGCCCATGCTAAGGTAGAAATACAATTAAATAATAATACTAACAGCAAAGTGCTACAAATTAGTGCATGAGCTGCTGCTGGAAAAAAGGTATGTGGCCCCTTTAAATATATATATGCTGTTCCCTAGCGCTGTCCCATTAAATTATACAATTCATACATATACAACATAAATCATAAAAAATGATCAAAGTCCTCTCAACAAATCACAAAAGTGCTTTCTGCAAAGTACAATCAGTGTTTCAAATCTTCTTATGTGTGATAAGGTGCCGTGCTGCCCTTCTGTGCCCTCACTCACCAGATTATGAGTGTAATTGCACCTGTCACAGATGACTGCTCAGATGTTGTTTCTCCAGCTCCTCCCAGATTATGAATGTGAATACACCTATCATAGACAGTGATGACTGGTGCCAACCCCCCCCCCCCCCCCGGGCAGCAAACAGACCACTAGACTCCCCCCCCCCCATTGGGTGGTACTCACGCATGCTCTTGGAGGCAATGTAGAGATGTGTCTGGAGATTGGAAGGCCATGCGTCCGATGCTCCGCATGTAGATTAGGGGGTCGGATATATTAATAGGGGGGCCTGTATGGAGTGGCTGCCACTGATCATAGGTATATGTATGAATATATATATATATATATATATATATATATATATATATATACATATATATATATATATATATATATATACATATATATATATATATACATGCTATACTTTGCTGATGCCCCTGAAAGCTGGAAATCACTGAAGTAGGTACAGCTTCTCCAATGATCTCCCCTTGCCTCTGGGTTCCATGTTGATTGGCTGCCCTGCTGCATTCTAAAAATTGGAGGTCAGCCACTCGGACGAGGTGGAGAGTGTGACATCACCACCCTGCCTCTCCACCTCGTCCAACCAGAACTCAGAACTCAGATTCAGAAATGGCAAAGTATTTTTTAACTGGTGCCTGTGTCAAGTGGCCAACCTCCTCAGTTCAGGCTGCCCTTGAAACGGAACCCAGAAGCAAGTGAAGATCACTGGAGTGGCAGTATGTACTTCACCGACTTCCATCTTCCAGAATCATAGGGCAGCTATGGCTCATCTATATAGTTACATAGGTCTAAGCTGGACCAATGTAACTACAGTATGTATAAAATACATACGCCTGGAATTACTCTTTAAAACTCCCTCCAATGTTTGCTACATGACTGAAGGCGTAGACACTTTGTGAATTGATCTCTGCTAAATACGAAGATAAAGCGCAGATTCGTAGATTCAGCAGAGAATGAGATCATGGATCTGGTCCTTCAGACATGTGGTTAGCAATGAAAGTTACCTTGTGGACTCTATGAACTTGGAGGGTTTTTAATATTGTTTTTTATTCATACTTGGGGTTTTTAAGCAGCTGCTGTTTATTTATGATGCCTCGTACACACGACCAGTTTTCCCGTCGATAAAACTGCCATGACAGCTTTTGGCAGGGAAACTTAGCCGTGTCTATGCTCCATGTTCTCTTTTTTCCTGTTGCGATTCCCGGCGGTCTCTTTTTCCAGCAGTTTCCCTATGGGAAACACTGCGGTGGAGCATACACACGGCTGGGATTCCCGGCCAAAGCTCTCACCGCAGTTTTCCCAATGGGAAAATCTCTGGTGTGTACAGGGGGAGAGATACCGAGCAGGTTCTGGGTTTCCCCCCGGGATTCCCAGCTGACCTTTTAACGCCGGGAATCCCGGTCGTGTGTACAGGGCTTAAGTCATATTGCACTATTCATTATCTTTTTGCTCACAGGCCTTAATTGCTGTTTCTTGAGCGCTGAGTGGCGCTTTTTCAGATAGCGACAGTATAAGCATCCTGGTTTACAATGAAAGTTACCTGTAATCAATTTTTCTTCAAGGAAGGTATATTGTATCTTGACTCTTTTTTAGCTGTTCTAGCAAGATTGTTAACAATCTCTGGTAACATTTGAGTTTGTGTCCACTTTAATATATTTTAACCAGTCATTAGCGCTATATATTAAAAACAATTATTTAATAGTAGTTTCAGCTGCTACAAAAATAATTAAAGTCCAACTATATAAAACTAGTGGTCCTTATCTAGTCACTTTCCTTCTATTTCTATATAATTGTTATTACTTTTGGCAAACAAGGGAAATTAAAAGTAGAGTACAGATACTTTAAGAACTTCTAAGTCTTTCTTCCCAAATGAGAAAGAACTGAAGGTAAAACTCACCCTTGTCGTTCAGAGAAAGATGTAGTCCTCCTTCCACTGCATCCGATTCCTATAAACAGCTGGCAAGAAAAAAAAAATGCAAATCATATTATTTGAAGAATGAAATAAGCAGTCTATTCTATTTTTAGACACAGAATAGAAATCTTTAATGTCTTCATCAAATTGAAATGAACTGGAACATAGACTGACATAGAATGAATCATCTTCGCCCAAATAAGTACCGTAGCTCGAAGAAGAGCTAATGCTGTGTGAGTTACCCGGGAAGTACAGTATGTCATTGTTCTGCAGAGAGGGTATGTTAATTGAAAATCTCTAAATGAAATCAAAATAATTTAATCTGAGAGGGCAAAAGAGTCATGTTGCTTGGATTTGTGTAGCTAAAGCTCTTTGTTTATCTTTCTCCAGCTCTTTCATTATTTTTTTTTCCTTTTCGTCATACATTAGTTTACTTTTTTACGTATTTATTTTATGTAATATTTATTTTTTGTAAATGTGTTTAATTTGTATATAAAAAAAATATAAAAAAAAGAAAAAGAAAAAATCATGAAATGCTAGTTACTTATAAAACAATCATCACTTTGTTTTATCTATCGTTTGATTAAATACATTCTCATAAAGATTACACTGAAAAAATGTACAGGCAATTCTGTAAAGCAAAAATTCTTACACATCTAGCAATAGATAATGTTGTAATCACAGTCATCTCTCTTTTATGGAGAGTTTTCCAAAGTATATGATGCCACATCTCCTTTGAATTGATATATGAATACATCTATTGCATGTCAGCCTGGGACTGTCAGTTGAAGCATTGTTAACCACTTAAGCCCCGGACCTTTAGGCAGCTAAATGCCCAGGCCAGGTTTTGCGATTCGGCACTGCGTTGCTTTAACAGACAATTGCGCGGTCGTGCGACGTGGTTTCCAAACAAAATTGGCGTCCTTTTTTCCCCACAAATAGAGATTTCTTTTGGTGGTATTTGTTGGTATTTGATCACCTCTGCGGTTTTTATTTTTTGCGCTATAAACAAAAATAGAGCGACAATTTTGAAAAAAATGCAATATTTTTACCTTTTTGCTGTAATAAATATCCCCCAAAAACATATATAACATTTTTTTTCCTCAGTTTAGGCCGATACGTATTCTTCTACCTATTTTTGGTAAAAAAAATCGCAATAAGCGTTTATCGATTGGTTTGCGCAAAATTTATAGCGTTTACAAAATAAGGGATATTTTTATTGCATTTTTATTAATTTTTTTTTTTTACTACTAATGACGGCGATTAGCGTTTTTTTTAGTGACTGCGACATTATGGCGGACACTTCGGACAATTTTGACACATTTTTGGGACCATTGTCATTTTCACAGCAATTGTGAAAATGACAGTTGCAGTTTGGGAGTTAACCACAGGGAGCGCTGAACGTGTTAGGCTTCACCTAGTGTGTGTTTACAACAGTAGGGGGGTGTGGCTGTAGGTCTGATGTCATTGATTGTGTCTCCCCTATAAAGGGGATGACACGATCGATGCGCCGCCACAGTGAAGCACGGGGAAGCCATGTTTACATACGGCTCTCCCCGTTCTTCAGCTCCGGGGAGCGATCGCGACGGAGCGGCTATAAACAAATAGCCTCGCCGTCGTCCCGGATCGCTCCCCGAGGTAAGCCGCCCGCCGCACGCAGCGGAGGGGGTCCCGATCGGACCCCCGACCCGCGGAAAGGCAAGGACGTATATATACGCCCATCTGCCTGTCCGTGCCATTTTGCGGACGTAAATAGTCATGCGGCGGGCGTTAAGTGGTTAAAAGAAAATAACTTGCCATATGTGCAGTTCACCCTATTGTATATATACTTTATATACCGTATATACTCGAGTATAAGCCAAAGACCTAATTTTACCACAAAAAAAATGGGAAAACATATTGACTCGAGTATAAGCCGAGGGTAAGAATGCAGCAGCTACTGTAAGCGGAAAAGAGGGTCAACAATGAGCTCCTCCTTGTGCTGTTCCGTGATATTAAGGATTAAGAGAGGAAAATGTTCTCGTAGTTCAAATTAGGAAAGCAGCCTAGTGTGACAACCATGGCTTACGCCATAGATACAGTGGAGTGAGTATTCATTGTAACCCTAGGGCAGGTGGTGTATCACTGGCAGGATTGCTGGATGAATAGGAAAAAAAATACTTTAATACTACCAAAACCCTCCCCGATAATATTAGGGTGATTTTAGTGAAAACATTTTTTTTTACCAATTTCACCATTGACAAAATGACCCTAAAGCAAAAACTCTTGGTTTCACTCACTGATCTATTTAGTTAAAATGTGCTTGGAAAAATAAAACATACTCATCAAAACACAGCATACAATTCCTCAAAATAGTGCCGCCTGACCTCACCGTGCCCATTGCAGAATCCGATCTGTGTACCCGAGTCCGTGCAGTGTTATATTTCTTTTATGAAGATTTTTTTTTTATTGGGTATGTTTTATCTGTGATAGACGAGAGGACGAGAGGGCGTCCGTGATAGGCAGAACACTCGGTTTCCCAGCAAACACTGTGTTCAGTATTCCGCCTATCACGGACACCCTCTCGTCCTCTCGTCTATCACGGATAAAACATACCCAATAAAAAAAAAATCTTCATAAAAGAAATGCCAATCTGTAATTTGCTACATAGCTTTGGTAAAATAAAAATAAAAAAACAATAAGCGTATATTGATTGGTTTGTGGAAAAGTTCTAGCATCTACAAACTACAGTTTTTTTTAAATATTTTTACTAGTAATGGCGGCGATCAGCGACTTATAGCGGAACTGTGATATTGCGACAGACAAATTGGACACCTAATTGACACTTTTTGGGAGCCGGTGACACTAATGCCGCGTACACACGGTCAGTCCATCCGATGAGAATGGACCGATGGATCGTTTTCATTGGTTAACCGATGAACCTGACTGATGGTCCGTCGCGCCTACACACCATCGGTTAAAAAAACGATTGTGTCAGAACCCGGTGACGTAAAACACAACGACGTGCTGAAAAAAAACGAAGTTCAATGCTTCCAAGCATGCGTCGACTTGATTCTGAGCAAGCATGGATTTTTAACTGATGGTTGTGCCTACTAACGATCGTTTTTTTCCCATCTGTTAGGAATCCATCGGTTAAATTTAAAACAAGTTGGCTTTTTTTTAACCGATGGTTAAATAACCGATGGCGCCCACACATGATCGGTTTTGACCGATGAAAATGGTCCATCAGACCATTCTCATCGGTTTAACTGATCGTGTGTACACGGCATTATACTGTGATCAGTACTAAAAAATATGCACTGCCACTGTATTAATGACACTGGCAGGGACAACATCAGTGGCGATGAAAGGGTAACTGTGTGCCTAGGTTTTGCTTGTTCACTGTGGGGGAGGTGCTTTGAATAGGGGAAGGCAAAGATTTGTGTTCCTGCTTTGTAGAAACACAGAATCAATACCTTCCCTTCGGCTTTGTTTACAGATTGTCGTTCTGCCTGTGTCATCGGCGGGTGCCAGTGAACATGGAGTCTGCGGTACCCGCCACTGGGCTCCCACTGTGTAATTAACAGTGAAATCGGGTCGCCGGTGGCGCGCGCCTCAGCACGGGAGGTGTCAGATCACATACTAGGTACGTGATCTGGCGCAGAGCGGTCGCCCTGCCGCAGTAAATGTACGGTGGGGGGTCTGCAAGTGTTTAATACATAGAATACATTAAGGTAACAAGCCTTCTGTCTTTAGAATCAGTTTAAAGAACAACTTTACCTATGTCCAGTTATCCTATAATAAGTTTCCCCCACCCCCCTAAATGCTAACCACTGTGTCAAATACTTACCTTTAGCCATGATGCAGAGATTCTCTTTTCTCAATATCAGTTATGTCAAGTTGTAAATGTTCAAGATTTAACTACTGTCATGGGGGAGCTGTCATAGCTACATACCTAGTGCTGTCTACAGAATGTCCATATCGACTATATACTGGGTATCTCAATTCCTTTTAAATAGGGCAAAATTTGAATATTTACTACTAGATACAGCTGACAGTGCACTATAATATGAATACTTTACTCTAAATTAAAGTGGAGTTCCACCCATAAATATAACATTACATCAGTAGTTTTAAAAAAATGTCATTAGTCCTTTAAGAATTTTTTTTTTTTTTTTAGATGCCTTCAAAGTGTTGTTGCTAGGCAGAATAGTTAATCTTCCCTCTTCCTGCACCTAGGTGCTTAAGCTTCCTAACCTACACCGCACAGACTCCTGGGAATGTAGTGGGTGTAACTTTCCAGGAGTCTGTGCACTCCCCAGTCTCGAAGAATCATGTGACTTGGACAGTACAGGTGCTGAAACCTGATCTGAAACCTATTACACTGCTTGTCCAGCACTGAGCATGTGAGAGATCTGCAAGGCTGAAATCCAGGAAGTCATACAGTCTGGCTTCATGATGCCCACACTTAAGATGGCCCCAGTCAATTTCTATTTTATAAAGTGCCTAAATGCTGTAACAACCTAACAAAACGGACCTTAGTTTACAGACTAACTTTACTAGAATACATTAAGCTTGTGTATTACAGGGGTATTTATATTTAAAAAAATTAAATTGTGGCCGGAACTCCGCTTTAATTAACATCTTTGTGTCATAATTATTAGAAAGCATTAACATTTTCAATGTGTCCTTTTTATTTTTTTGAAGACATGGAATAAAAGTTGATGGATGTCTGGTAGGTTCACTGGTCATTTTCACACCCTTCTGATCTGTTTTCTAGAACAATAAAATAAATAGAATATTTGATATGCTGAGAGCTCCATAGGTCTATGCTGGAAAAGCTATAATGTCCTAAAACTACCATTAGCATGTTTTCCAGACCATTTGTAGTTCAAGAGCATTGCAATCAAGTGCACCTGCGAAAATGTGCTTTTTAAAGGATAAACAGAGGTCGACTAAATGTCACATAAGTCATAAGCCAGATGCTCGAGTGTTTACCAGAACATTTAGACTTTGTACAGCATTAGTGAGATGTTTAATTTGTCCTTGATGGGTGTTGTTGGTTAGTAAAGCAAATGACAGCAATCACATAGAATGTCAGCCTACAGTACAGATAGGCAGTTGTGATCAAGCCTTTCAATACTGGGGTACAAAGTGTTTATCCCATTCCTCTGGGATACAAAAAAGTTCCTATTGTCATTTAAATCCCCTGATTACAACGTCTGTAAAGAGGATGTAAATTCTAAATGAATGTCAGGTAGTTGACTAATGCCGCATACACACAATCAGAATTTCCGATGGAAAAAGTCAGATGGAATTTTTTCATTGGATATTCCGACCGTGTGTATGCCCCATCTGACTTTTTCCGTCGGAAATTCAGACGTACTTAGAAAGAGAATTTCTATCAGAAATTCCGTTCGTCTGTATGGAAACAACGCATGCTCGGAAACATTGAAATTCATTATTATAGGCTTGTCATAGTGTTGTACGTCACTGCGTTTTCGACGGTCGGAATTTGGTGTGTCTGCGTTTATGCAAGACAGGTTGAGCAGAATTCCGTCGGAAAAAACAGTCAGAGTTTATTCCGACGGGAAATCCGATCGTGTGTACGGGGCATAAGGGCCTCTTCACACCTGTTGATTCCAGTGCATTTTAAAACCACATCCAGACTGCAAGCACAATATTTGTCATGTACAGTTGATTTTGTATATTTGCCCACTGACTAAGAAATGATCAGTCTATAATTTTTTTAGGTTTATTTTAACAGTGAGAGACAGAATAACAACAAACAAATCCAGAAAAAACGCATTTCAAAAAAGTTATAAATTGATTGAAATAAGTATTTGACCCCTTCGCAAAACACAAATACTTAGTACTTGGTGGCAAAAACCCTTCTTAGCAATCACAGAGGTCAGACATTCCTTGTAGTTGGCCACCAGGTTTGCATACATCTCAGGAGGGATTTTGTCCCACTCTTATTTGCAGATCCTCTCAAAGTCATTAAAGCGGGGGTTCACCCTAAAATTATTTTTTTTCCTAACCTATCTCTAGCGTTAATAAAGGCTTGTAGCGTTGTCAATCTTTTGCCGCACTTCCGGGTCTTCTTCCTTGCGGGGAGTGGGCATGTCGCACCTTTTCCCCGACGGGGAGCTCTGCATAGATGATTGACGTGCGCGTCATCGCCTTCCGAAAATATCCGACGGGGTCTCGGCACTTTACGGCGCCTGCGCCTGCCGTGTAGAGCTGACTAGTTGAGTTGATGCCAAAGAGCTTGATTTTGGTCTCATCTGACCACAAGACTTTTACCCAGTTCTCCTCTAAATTATTCAGATGTTCATTAGCAAATTTCAGACAGGCCTGTACATGTGCTTTCTTGAGCAGGGGGACCTTGCGGGCACAGCAGGATTTCAGTCCTTCATGGCGTAGTTACCAATTGTTTTCTCGGTGACTATGGTCCCAGCTTCCTTGAGATCATTCACAAGATCCTTCCGTGTAGTTTTGGGCTGATTCCTCACCTTTCTTATGCATCTTCTAATGCACATGCTCAGTTTGGTTTGTATTGCTAGAGAGTTTTTTTTTTTTTGAAGGGTGCATGTGATCAACACAGGTCCTGCAACCTCATAGGATAGTCAGAGAGAATTAAAACTCCTCCTACAAGCTTTAACCAGACACTGATAGAAGTCACAAGGCTGCTATATACTGCTGGTGAGAAAAAGTTTTTAGCCGTTTATATTTACTAAAATAATTGCATTTCTACCGTGTTTCCCCGAAAATAAGACGTACTCCGAAAATAAGCCGTAGCGGGATTTCGGCGCAAGATCGAAATATAAGACACCCCTCCGAAAATAAGACGTAGTGATGGCGTGTCGAATCCCCCGAAAATAAGACGTAGCAATGGGCGTGTCGTATGCGGCGCGGAGCGGTAAACAACACGTGATACGGTAGTACTGTACTGGTGCGGAGCTCAGAGCTGTAAAGAAATGAGGAGAAGCTCTGTACCACCTCTCTCACCCCACACAAACACCAGGGGATAGGGGGAAAAGCTGCTACTGAGCCCAAAGAGATCACCCCAGCTCCACTGTGCTCCACTCTCAGTCTACAGGTGGACAGAGGAAATTCCAAGAAGCGCAAGTGTGGTTCAGGTAGGCAACCTTTATTTTCTGAGCTGGAAGACATGATTAGTGAATGGGTTGCTGACAGGAGAGCAAAGGCTTTGGTTGTGCGCAGGGCTGATATTCAAACATTTGCCCGTGAAATGGCACCACAATTCGGCATATAAGACACCCCCCGAAAATAAGCCATAGTGTGATTTTTTAAGGGAAAAAAAATATAAGACGGTGTCTTATTTTCGGGGAAACACGGTATGTTCTGTGTACTGTGGGAGACCAGATGTAGTGAATGCAGGGTCCTAGGTTTAGTAACACTATAATACTACTTTAACAGATGCAAAGGTAGCAAACATGAGAGGTTTATTGTTAGGGGTTACATACAATTTAAATGCAAGTATCAAATTAGTGAACACCACATTACCCGAAAGCAACAATACACAAATTACAAGCAGAGAAAAAAGGGGACAGGTTGGATGTTTGGCTTTTTTACTGTTTACTTCTAAAGGAAGACTATAAAAGTATTTTTACCCAACTCTGTTGATGCTTAGCGAGTGCACGGCTGGCAACGCTTCCACGTACCAGCTGGGTATGTACTACGTCTTGGCAGGATTCTCATCCATTACAGATTGACAGCTGTGGGGTTACACTTTTAGCTGGTTCTTGTATTGCATTAATAAGGCACTCTCTGGAGGAGGTCTCAATCAGCTTTTGTATCTGCTTTTCAAAATTACTATGAATTGTTTTATGTCAAGTGACAATTTAACAAAGCACATTCATTTAAAGGTAAGAAAAAAAAACACTATAAATAATGAAAATATAAACTTTAATTTTCATCCCTCAAATGTGAAAATGTTAAGTACTAGTAAAATGAGGGTCTTCTATACACAAGCACCAAAAGGGAGTATGCAAATTCATTTCAATGAACAAAGAATAATGTATGCAGTATTTTTATTATCATGCAACATTTTATATATTTAAAGTTCATCTAGCATCATACAGTGGGGGAAATTATTATTTGATCTGATCAGATTTTGTAAGTTTGCCCACTTACAAAGAAAAGAAGGGTCTATATTTTTTATCATATATGTATTTTAAATGATCGAAACAGAATATCAACCAAAAGCCCAGAAAAAAACACACACAATACAAATGTTATAAATTGAGTTGCAGTTCAGTGAGTAAAAAAAGTATTTGATCCCCTACCAACCAACAATAATTCTGGCTCCCACAGACTGGCTACCATATGTGCTCATGTGGTACACAAATTAGTCCTGTCAATTCAAGAAGGTGCTCCTAACGACAACTCGTTATGTGTATAAAAGACACCTGTCCACAGAATCTCTTTCTTCCATTCAAACCTCACCATCATGGGCAAGACCAAAGAGCTGTCAAAGGACATTAAGGACGCGATTGTAGACCTACGCAAGGCTGGAATGGGCTACAAGACCATCAGCAAGAAGCTTAGTGAGACGAAGACAACTGTTGGAGTGATTATTGGCAAATGGAAGAAATACAAAATAACCATCAATCGCCCGTGGTCTGGAGCTTCATGCAAGATTTCGCCTCATGGGGTAATGATGATCATGAGACAAGTGAGGGATCAGCCCAGAACTACATAGGAGGAGCTTGTTATTGATCTCAGTTGGGACCACAGTCACCAAACAAACCATTGGTAACACAATACATCGCCATGGACTGAAATCCTGCAGCACCTGCAAAAAGGCACCTCAAAAAGGCACATGTAGATGCCGATCTGAAGTTTGCCAATGAACATCTAAGGCCGCGTACACACGGCCGAGAAACTCGATGGGCAAAACACATCGTTTTGCTCGTCGAGTTCCTTGTGAAGCCGCCGAGGATCTCGGCGAGCCAAATTTTCCCATTGCCGTCAAGTAAATAGAGATCCTCGTTGGTTTCCTCGTCGAACAATGTACACATGACCGGTTTCCTCGGCAAAAAAAAAAACCCCAGCAAGCTTCTTGCTGGTTTTTGCTGAGAAACTCGGCCGTGTGTACGAGGCCTGAATGATTCAGAGAAGGATTGGGAGAAAGTGCTGGGGTCAGATGAGACCAAAATTGAGCTCTTTGAAAATAACTTGACTCACTGTGTTTGGAGGAAGAAAAATGCTGACTATGACCCTAAGAACACCATCCCTACAGTCAAACACGGAGGTGGACACATTGTGCTTTGGGGCTGTTTGTCTGCTAAAGATACAGGCTGACTTTTCCGCATTGAGGGGCCAATGGACAGGGCCATGTATTCTAAAATCTTGGATAAGAACCTTCTTCCCTCAGCCAGAACACTGAAGAAGTATCTTGGATGGGTCTTCCAGCATGACAATGACCCAAAACATACCGCCAAGTGAACAAAGGTGTGGCTCCAGAAGAAGCACATTTGGTCATGGAGTGGTCTAGCTAGCCTCCAGACCTCAATCCTATAGAAAGGGAGCTGAAACTTCGAGTTGCCAAGCAACAGACAAGAAACCTTAAAGCGGAGGTTCACCCTAAATTTTGACTTTGGCTGTATTAAACCACCAGCCATCGACAATAACTAATCCGTTTTTTTTTTTTTATCGCGACCCTTACCTTTGTAATGCAGCAGTTTCTGTCCTGTCAATCACTAATCCCCCCCCCGGGAGTGAGCGTGTATTACAATTTCCCCCAACCAGCGCTATGTCTCCTGGGAGTGAGTCATGAGAATCCCAGGAGACGCGCTGTGCTGTAATCCTGCGATATCTCGCGGGTCACGTGACTCGCCAATCGGGTCATGTGACTCGGCAAGCGGGTCATGTGACGTGGGCGGCGACAAATTCTCCATTGTTCACAACGGGGCGTGACCTACGCCGGCCGTTGTGATGGCAACAGTGCAGTGTTGACGGCGACGCTCACCGTCAACACTGCACATGCGCGGGATAGAGCGGTGAATGCTGGGACGTCAGCATTCACTGTATCCCGGAAGGACAAGCTGCTGGGCTTCACAGTGCCCACAGTAAAGATGGAAACGTCCATCTCTGGATTTTAAAACATATCCTTTTCGGGAGAAATTAAATGCAGCGGGCTGAAAGACTGGGAGACACGAGTGCTTATTTGAACAAGGTAAGAGCGGCAGAAGCATAAAAAAAAAAACAAAAAAAAAAAACGCGGAACCCCCGCTTTAAGGATTTAGAGAAGATCTGTAAAGAAGAGTGGACCAAAATCCTTCCTGAGATGTGTGCAAACCTGGTCACCAACTAAAAGAAATGTCTTACCTCTGTGCTTGCCAACAAGGGTTTCTCCACCAAGTATTAAAGCGGGAGTTCACCCATTTGTAAAAAAAATTTTTTTCTCCCCTTAGCTTCCTGCTCGTTCGGTCTAGGGGAATCGGCTATTTGTATTAAAATATGAGCAGTACTTACCCGTTTTCGAGCTGCATCTTCTTCCGTCGCTTCCGGGTATGGGTCTTCGGGAGCGGGCGTTCCTTCTTGATTGACAGCCTTCCGAGAGGCTTCCGACGGTCGCATCCATCGCGTCACTCGTAGCCGAAAGAAGCCGAACGTCGGTGCGGCTCTATACTGCGCCTGCGCACCGACGTTCGGCTTCTTTCAGAAAATCGTGACGCGATGGATGCGACCGTCGGAAGCCTCTCGGAAGCCTGTCAATCAAGAAGGAACGCCCATTCCCGAAGCCCATACCCGGAAGCGACGGAGAGGATGCATCTCGTAAACGGGTAAGTACTGCACATATTTTAAAATAAATAGCCGATTCCCCTAGAGAAAACGAGCAGGAATCTAAGGGGAAAAAGTGCCCTCTAAGGGTGAACCCCCGCTTTAAGTCATGTTTTGTTTGGATCTCAAATACTTATTTTACTCACTGAACTGCAACTCAATTTATAACATGTGTATCATGTGTTTTTTCTGGATTTTTGGTTGATATTCTGTCTTTAGCATCTAAAATACACCTATGATAAAAAATGATAGACCCTTAATTTCTTTGTAAGTGTTCGAACTTACAAAATCTGCAGGGGATCAAATAATTATTTTCCCCACTGTATATATTTTTCATCATAGGTGCATGCATGTTAAAGTGGTTGTAAACCTTTACATATACCCACTGAAGTAACTAGCCTTAGGTGATACACAGAGATGAAACAAATACTCCTACATAAGTCGTACCTTTGTATCTAAAGCCCTCTCTTATTTAGAGCCTCCTAAAGCACACATTTTAAACAGCATTTCCTAGCTCCAGAAGGCAGGGGGTAGAGGGGTAGGGACCTGACATCACATACTGTAGAGCACAGAGCAGGGAGCTGAGTGTAATCTGAAACCTGAGGGAATAGACACACCCCCTCTACACAGTTTCATAGGGAAACATGCACAGCTAAGGCTATCAATGACCTGCTGTGTGCTGGAGGGCAGAGCTGTTTCCCTGGATTGTTTAGGCTAGGTTCACACTTAAGTCGGGTACACACGGGGCAAATGACGGGAGACAACTATCGCTTAAAAAAAAAGCAGCCGAATGACGTGAGACAACCGTCGGTTGAAAAGACTTGCCAGCTAAAAAAAAACAAAAAAACATGCGATTTCCCTGCAGCCGCATTTTTGAAAAGGTGCATCAACCTAATTATTGGAATGGGCTGCCGTGCCCACGCAAACGCAGGTCACACAAAATGCGAAAATGTGAACCTAGGGTTAATGTTAGAAGTGACTCATCCCCTTACCGAATATCATTATTCTCATCCTACAGTTCACTTTTTTTGTTGGTGGGAGTGTGGTCATGGAGGAACTATATTTCACATATTGTGATTATGTAAAAAAACTTGATTGGCTTCTGGCGGAAGAGCTTTCAGCTCATCTCCGATATCACTGGAATTATAACACAACCTAGCCCTTCTTTGGCACTATTTAATCTAGGAATTTTAAATTTCCGATCAACTCTTGTACAATAGTCACTCATGTTTCACTCCAGAACTCCAGAACTACTATATTGAGACACTGGAGATTGCAACTGGTACCCAATCAATCTGAAGCGCTCAACTTAGTTAAAACAAATGGCTGTCATTTAGCTCTGCCTCATATGCCACTTGCCTCAATGGTGAATTTGAGGTGAATGCTACAACCTTTGAGCTGCTGTACTAAAATACTCATTATACAGTAGGTGATCCTTCACTCTATTTAAGCAAAGTTACTCTAAAGCCGTGTACACACGATCGGTTTGTCCGATGAAAACAGACCGATGGACTGTTTTCATCAGACAAACCGATCGTGTGTGGGCTCCATCTGTCTTTTTTCCATCGTGTTAAAAAATAGAACATGTTTTACGTTTTTCCTATGGATAAAAAAACAATAGAAAAATCCGATCGTCTGTGTGGAACTCCATCAGAGAAAAATCCACGCATGCTCAGAATCAAGTCGACGCATGCTCGGAAGCATTGAACTTCATTTTTTTCAGCTCGTCGTAGTGTTTTACGTCACCGCGTTTTGGCACGGTCAGAATTTAGTCTGATAGTGTGTATGCAAGACTGATGAAAGTCAGCTTCATCGGATATCCGATGAAAAAATCCATTGGATTAGATTCCATTAGATATCCGATCGTGTGTACATTGCTTAACTACTTGCCGACCGCCCACCGTCGTTATACGTCCTCACTTTAGAGATGAATATCTCGGTAACGGCAGCAGCTGCTGCCACAATCGAGATATTCATCTCTTCTGTGGGCGGCCTTGTTAACGATAATGGCGGTCTCCGCAGCGAATTCGCCGCGAGATCGCGCCCTCCGCCGCTTACCGTAGCCGTCGGTAGCGGCGGAGGAGATCGCGACCATCCGGCAGCTGAGCGGGGACGAGACTGAAGGAAAAATCTCCTTCGCCCGTCCCCCATAGCTCCGCTGGGCGGAAGTGACGTCAAAACGTCAGTCCCGCCCAGCGTCTTAAAGAAACATTTTTTTTTTTTGTCATTTGAAAAAATGACATTTCCAAATTTTTTTTTTTTTTTTTGCATTTAAGCCCAAATATGAGATCTGAGGTCTTTTTGACCCCAGATCTCATATTTAAGAGGACCTGTCATGCTTTTTTCTATTACAAGGGATGTTTACATTCCTTGTAATAGGAATAAAAGTGATAATTTTTTTTTTTTTTTCAGTGTTAAAAATTCTAAAATAAATAAAAATAAATGCGAAAAGCAAAAAAATATTTTTTTAAAGCGCCCCGTCCCGACGAGCTCGCGCGTAGAAGCGAACGTATACGCGAGTAGCGCCGACATATGAAAACGATATTCAAACCACACAAGTGAGGTATCGCCGCGATAGTTAGAGCGAGAGCATTAATTTTAGCCTTAGGCCTACTCTGTAACTCAAAAAATGCAACCTGTAGAATTTTTTAAACGTCGCCTATCAAGATTTTTAAGGGTAAAAGTTTGACGCCATGCCACGAGCGGGCGCAATTTTTAAGCGTGACATGTTGGGTATCATTTTACTCGGCGTAACATTATCTTTCACAATATATAAAAAAATTGGGCCAAATTTATTGTTGTCTTATTTTTTCATTTAAAAAAGTGAATTTTTTCCAAAAAAAGTGCGCTTGTAAGACCGCTGCGCAAATACGGTGTGACAAAAAGTATTGCAATGACTTCCATTTTATTCTCTAGGGTGTTAGAAAAAAAATATATAATGTTTGGGGGTTTTAAGTAATTTTCTAGCAAAAAAAAATGGTTTTGTCTCGTAAACACCGACTCTGAAAAACAGGCCCGGGGCTAAAGTGGTTAAGTCAACCACTGCAATGTGATACTTTTCATGATGCGCATTTGAGAAATCTCTTTGCAAACTGTTCATTTTTCGATTTTCAAAATTTTAATAAAAAGTTATTGAAGTGACTTATAGCCGAGAAATGAGAACGCAGACAGAAATGACAATAAGTGCTTTGGATTGAGGCAAGTACACACTATAGAAAGATATACTTTGTAAATTTTTTCATTTCAGAGGTTTACAAAAAAAGGTATTATTACTTATAGGTATTTATTAGATCCAGCACAGATCACAGAACTGCCCCAATACAGTCAGACACAGATCAGCCTGCTGCTACACCCTCCCATCTTGCAACTTGCTGGAGTTTGACCTTCTGTGGATGAGCAAATGCAGCTTGCCCAATTCTGAAAAAAAAAGACACTGGGGTAGATTCAGCAAGCAATTACGCCTGCGTATCCATAGATACGCAGCGTAATTGCTAAGTAGCGCCGGCGTATCTACTTTCTGTATTCAGAAAGCTAGATACGCCGACTGTAGCCTAAGATACAACTGGCATAAGTCTCTTATGCCGTCGTATCTTAGGGTGCATTCTGACGCTGGCCGCTAGGTGGCGCACCCGTAGTTGTCAGCGTACAGTATGCAAATTGTATACTAACGCCGTAAGGCTGCTCCTGCTATTAGGAGGCGCAGCCAATGATAAGTATGGACGTCGTTCCCGCGTCGCGATTTTCAAAATTTGCATTGTTTGCGTAACTCGTTCGTGAATGGCGATGGACGCCATTTACGTTCACGTCAAAGCCAATGACGTCCTTGCGACGTCATTTACTGCAATGCACGTCGGGCAATTTTCCCGACGGAGCATGCGCAGTACGTTCGGCGCGGGAACGCGCCTAATTTAAATGATCCACGCCCCCTACGGGATCATTAAAATTACGCGCGCTTACCCCGGCCCCTTTTACGAAACGCCGCCGCAAATTACGGAGCAAATGCTTCGTGAATGAAGCGTAGCTCCAGTAATTTACGGAGGAGTAGTAAAAAAACGGTACGCTGCGCCGCCATAGCAGTGCGCGCTCCTACCTGAATCTACCCCAGTGTCTTTGCAAGGAGCCTTACCACCCCATTTCCATCCCGACCCATTAATATCTTACTAGCCAACAATTCCACAGCAATATGATATTTATTTTGTGAACTCTACATTTTAATTTAAAAATGATTACAAGATAAGAAAAGGAACACGTGTGAAATAATTCATAAAGCGTTGTTACCTGACATTTTTAATGGGCTACCAATGTACCACAACACACTCAAATGTGTGCCTTTTTTTTGCTACCATAGACTACAACGCACCGAAGGGTCTATAAATGTAGTGTGCATTGTGCTGCAAACTGTAGGTGCATTGGGATGGCATTCAAATTGAATGGCAGTACACAGTGTTACATATCTTACCAGATGTTGCGATAACATGCAGTAAAAGTTCACGCTACTGTAACATGCGAGTGGGAAGGGGTCTTAAGGCGGCCATACAAGGATTAAAATTCGACTGGCTAAGTAGGGACCATCCGAATTTCGGTCCATTTCTGGGCAGGCTGGTTGTACAGACAAGGCCACTAATAAAGACGTACAGCCAGCCCCCCTGTACTGGGCCTGAGCCCCATCAAGGCAAGGTAACCCCCCAGGAGAGCGCTTCACCCAGGGGGTTATCTAATGGGGGGAGGATCCGCGAGAGACGCAGAGGGACCCCAGAAGAGGACGATCGGGGCCACACTGTGCAAATCGAACTGCACAGTGGAGGTAAGTAATGTTTGTTACTTTAAAAAAAATAAAAATTGAACCTTTAAGGATAGCTTTATGTCTCTGGCCATCGAAACGGATGAGGAATGCTCATGTCAGTATTGACAAGATAAAAAATTGTGAGTGATCATTCAGAAATTTTATTTAGGAAGACTAGTACAGAAACAGAAGCTGGCTTTTTTCCTTAAATAATAAGTGCGCTGTCAGTGAAGATCCTTCAGCTGTCATCGTTACGATGATTTCCCTACATTACATACAGAGTATTTTTGTAGAGTCTACAGTAGCTTTTTGCTCAAGTGTTTTGTGCGTAGGGATGAGCAGAATGATTTCACCTGAATTGATTCAGAAGGGAAATGGAAAAAATTGGAAACTCTCAATTTCGCTCTTTGAACCGCTTAGGGAAAACTAGCTTGAGAAAAAAAAAAAAGAACAACACTATTTCCTTTTATTTATAGGGTATGTTTTTTTCCTTTATTTAGTAGTCATATTTTTATTTTAGGGGGGAACACTGTATTTGGGATACACAATTTCATTGTATTAATTGCTTTTAGCAATTGCAATTGACTGCAGCTGCTGATCAGTGTGTTATGCTGTCAGAACGCAATGGGTTTGATTTACTAAAGACAAATTGTTCCATACATACTGCACTTGGAAGCACTGGGATAGATTCAGATAGATTAGCGGATCTTTAGATCCGCGTAATCTATCTGATTTACGATCCGCCAGCGCAAATTTGAGAGGCTAGTGCAGTATTCAGAAAGCACTTACCTCGAAACTTGCGCCGGCGGATCGTAAATCCCTTGGCGGAATTCAAATTCCGCGGCTTGGGGGAGTGTAGTATTTAAATCAGGCGCGTCCCCGCACCGATTTAAATGCGCATGCGCCGCCGGCTAAATTTCCCAGCGTGCATTGCTCCCAATGACATCGCTAGGACGTCATTGGTTTAGTCGTGAACGTAAATTACGTCCATCTGTATTCGCGTCCGACTTACGCAAACTACGTAAAAATTCAAAACTCTGCGCGGGAATGACGGCCATACTTAACATAGGATACGCCGCATATAGCAGGGGTAACTATCCGCCGGAAAAAGTCTAACGCAAACGACGTAAAAAAAAGCGACGGGCGGGCTTCGTTTCTGAATCGGCGGATCTCCTCATTTGCATATTCGTTGCGTATACAAATGGAAGCGCCACCTAGCGGCCGGCGGGAGATTGCAGCCTAAGATCCGACGGTGTAAGTCACTTACACCTGTCGGATCTAAGGGAGATCTATGCGTAACTGATTCTTATGAATCAGTCACATAGATCCGACCGTCGGATCTCAGAGATACGATGGCGTATCAGGAGATACGCCGTCGTATCTCTATCTGAATCTCCCCCACTGTGTTTTTTCTCCCTGTCTGTTTACAGCAGTGATTCTCAAACTGTTTACCGTGAGATTTGCAGGTGTGCCGTGGGAGTATTGAAAAATAATTAAAATTGCTAGCGTTTTGAAACCTTGAGGTTCACACTGGGTGCGATTTGCTTAGATTTGAGATGCGATTTCACATGTGAAATCGCATCTCAAATCGGCGGCATTTGCCGGAAATTGTCAGCAATGACACCGTCCTAATCGGTGCGACGCCGCATCTGCGGCGCTGCATCGATTTCAAAAAGTGGTTCCTGTACTACTTTTTGCGATTTCGGGCCGCAATTTACATTGACATCTGTGCAGAAACCTGCACAGATGTCTCTTAAATCGCGTCCGAAATCGGAAAACTGCCAGCGGGAGTGAAATCGTGCGAGTTCAGCTGAACTCGCACGGCTTCACTCCCGCAGCCCAGTGTGAACCAGGGCGGAACATATTAAAAAATGAAATGGTAAATCAATGTCACAAAAGTTAAAAAAGGTACATACATAAAAACGCAATCTCTGTCAGTCTGTCATTCATTGGTTCCTTTTGTAACGCGAGACTTGCGTGAGATCTCAGAAGAACTCGACCGCTCTGATTATATTAAATAATAGAGATCGTTACATTTTTTTTTTTTCATTTGTCAACTTTAGAGCCTTGCTTCAATCTGATTTGCTCTTGAAAACAGGCACGTCCTTCACATTAAATTTAAAATTTAATTTATATGTTAAAATAAATAACTTCTTCGCCAAAAAAAATGTTAAATCTTTTCAGATGTGCCAAAAAAGTTTGAGAAACACTCGTTTACAGAATTTGCTTCTAGCTCCTCTACACTGGCTGCCTTCAGTGCTGCATAATGGACTTTTTTTTACTGCTTTCCGTTGCCCATTACCCACTTTAATATTGGACATGTATTTGAATACCTTGGTAAACGGATTTCGGTTATTTCCAATTAGTTAATTATTTAATTATATTTTTTTATTACCGTACTTTTTTTTTATATAGTTTATTATTTAGTGTCATGCTTTATCATCTATTAGGGCCAGGTACTTTGTATCCTAGGGTTCCTTATCCTTCTTGAGCGCTGATTTCTTTCCTGCCTGACTAAAGGCAATAGACTGTGCAGTTGCACTCTGCAAGAGCAGCTGATCCAGAGCTTAGTAAATGAGGTAAAAGTTCACTTTGCAAAAAATACCCAATCACGTGCAAGGAAAATAAAATCATTCTATAAAAATATATAATAAAAAATATTTAATAATAAAAAAAAAATTTGCTTACACATGATTGGATGATGGAAGTCAACATTGGCCCGGATTCACATACATCGGCGCATAGTACGGCGACGCAGCGCAGAGAGGCAAGCCCCGAATTCACAAAGCACTTGCCACCAAATCTGTGCTGGGTTTCTTAGGCGTAAGTCCTCGTAAGTGAAAGTGGGTGTGAGCCATGCAAATGAGGCGTGACCCCATGCAAATGATGGGCCGAGCGCCATAAAGATACGAATAACGAACGGCGCATGCACCGTCCAGTGGATGCATCCCAGCGCAAATGCTCAGAATCACGTCGGAACTACTCCCTAAGATACGACAGATCACTGCCTACGACGTTAACGTAACCTACGCCTAGTCATATTCACGTACAACGTAAATGACATAAGATATGACGGCTTGTGTTCCCTGGTCCATACCTTTGCATGGGTTGCGCCTCATCTATGGGGAATAACTTTACGCCGGACATACGGCTTACGCAAACCGCGTATATTATGCGCCGGGCGCAAGTACGTTCGTGAATCGACGTATCTCACTCATTTCCATATTTGAATAGGAAATCAATGGGAGCGCCACCTACGTCCAGAGTAAATATGCGCCCACGATACGCCGGCGTAGGAAAGTTACGTCGGTCGGATGAAGCCTATTTTCAGGCGTATCTTGGTTTCAGAGTCTGGCGCATAGATACGACGGTGCATATTTACACTTACGCGGCGTATATCAAGATATGTTGGCGTAAGTGCTTTGTGAATCCGGGCCATTGTTTCTGCTCATTCACTAAGCTCTGGAGAAACTCCTTTTGTAGAGTGCAACTGCACTTTGTGAACTGCACAGTTAATTTACCTTTAGTAAATCAACCCCAATGCCTGGGCGGAAGGGAACCACCTTGTTTGTGTAAACACGGCTGGCTGAACGAAAGAAAAAAAAATGCTCAGCTATGACCATCTTTAGAATATATAAACATACAGTAAAACCTTGGTTTGAGAGCATTTTGCAAGAAAAGCTACATTTTTTAATACATTTTGACTTGTTATACAAGCGAAGTCTTGATATACAAGTAGCGTCATGTCATAACAGAGTATAAAAGAGAAGAGAGGCGCCTCTAAGTGTAGCAATACGGTTACATTTAATGAACGTACAACATTTAGCAACATATTTCTACACTTAGAGGTGCCTTTCTTCTCTTTTATACTCTGTAGCTCCTGCTGGATTTAGCTTCTAATTCCCTTGTGGAGGCTTCCATTTGTGGATGGACATTTTATGGTTACACAACCTATCACATTGCTATAATCTTTTTTTTATGGACTATAAACTGAAGGACTTATGAATAAATGGTTGTGGAACGAATCATTTGAGTTTCCATTATTTCTTATGGGGAAATTCTCTTTGATGTACAAGTGCTTTGGATTACAAGCATGTTTCTGGAACGAATTATGCTCGCAATCCAAGGTTTTATTGTAAAATCAAAGTATAGAGAGGCTCTGGAATGTGTGTGTGTTTTTTTAATGCTTGGTAACGTCTAATTTATTTGTCAGATTATTCCAAGAGAAGTTGACAGCAAATAAACATGAATAAATCTGCGTATAAATGTTCCTGTCATGCATACATCCAAAATGCATTTAATTTAGTTTATGAAAACATTTTTATTTTCTGCATTAGTCAGATTACAAATACAAACTTACATTTAAATAATGGCTTTTTTATGCATCTGGCACTGTAAATAGACGAAGCATTTATTATAAAAAAAAAAGTTGTAACTTTTCAAAAATTGTGACAAATTGACTTTTAAAGTGGAACTACTAAAGTAGAGTGGTTGGATTGCTTCCTAACAGCCAGATAACACAGAGAGTTCTAATTGTTTCATCAGGAATAATGAAAGCCTTCCAATCTAACATGCGTCCACTGAACAGATTATATTGGCCTATTTCCTCACAAAGTGCAATGCATGCAATCAGATTATCTTTATAAGCCGAAAACAATGCCAAGTCGGACAACATATTCCATTGTGGCCTGCTAATTTACTAATACATATTGGAGGTCGAATAGGTTCATTTTTGCTGCATGTATGATTAGAATGGCACACAATTACATTGGTAAAGTTTCTAATGGCATCATAATTTTTTTCAATTTATGGGTAAACTAATAGCATGGCATATTATGAATTATAAAGCAAGATAAAATTTAAAATTGTCCATTAAAAGATAAAATAACAGCTTTTGCAGCAATGCTCACATTTATTGCAGAGATTTCCCCTGCGGTACTTTTTTGTGCCACTAGATGTCCACAGTCTGATGGTAGGTATCATTCAAACCACTTCCTCTGAGCCCAAGACTATCTTTGGCCACCCCAGCCTGTGAGTGGACCAGTGTTGTATTTTGTTTTTCTGCTGCCCTAGACAAGACTAAAATTGGGCGCCCCCATTTGTCCCTCCCCAGCTATTTAAAATTGCTCATGCCTGTGCAACGACGACAAACTACGTAAATGTTACTATTCGTAGTTGATGCTATAAAAGCCTTTACAGGCTGACACTAGATTTACACAGGAGGTCTGGTTCTAGAATTACTGTCCATACCTCACATGTGTGGGACGATCGCTGTTTGCGTGCATGCAGGACCAATACGTGCGCTCGCCTTTGCAGGACAGGGGCACTTTAATTCTTGTCATATCATCGCATCTGGTTTACTGTTACATACAGCCGATCAAAGCCAATCCCGTCCTTTCTTGGCTGTACGGCCAGCCATTGGGCGCGCCAACTGGTTGCTTGGGTCTCCAGGTGGGACAGGGGAGCCCGAGAGAGGGGCTGAAGGTGGCAGGAGGGGTGAATCTCCACTCCCGCTGCTTGTAATAACAATCAGGTGGCTAGTAACTCACTCCGGTTGCTATTACAAGAGAGCTCTAAAAAATTATACCGGGGTGATGCCTGCAGCTGTACAGGTCCCGCTCACCTCAAAAATGCCACCCAAGGCAAACACCTTGCCTCGCAGTAGATACACCCCTGGACTGGACAGTGAAAGAAGGTGTATCATAGTGATGAGCTTATCTTTCTGTCACCCTGCTACTGCCTTCTATCAGCATGCTTCCCATCAGCACATTATTGGTTCTCTACCTGTGCTGCTTCTTCCTCTTACACTCCAGCCCTGTTCTACAGGGGCTGATATCAGGTCAAATTCAGGTACCCAGGTAAAAAATGCTTTCAGTTATGTAATAATGATTACACAGCTCCAGAAATGTCTAAATTTCACAGTATATCTGTTTAATAATCTGTTTTAATCATTTTTATGTGTACCGGTAAAGGTAAAAATAGAATTACTAAAATAAAGAAGTGATAGGACCTCTTTGTAGGTTTGCATGGCAGACACAAGTGGCAGAAGTTTGTCCCAAGATGTTGTAGTTGTAGGAGACTCATAAGAGGATAATGGGGTTGTACATACCTCAAATTAGCAGGAGGAAAGTTCTAAACCTAAAGCGGAACTTCATCTAAAAAGTGAAGTTCCTCTTCACCTTCTTCCCTCCTCCTCTACCCCTTTTGGAAATTTTTATTTTTTTCAGAAATGGGAACCTAGTTTTGACAGGTACTCTCTCTCACGTCTGCTCAGATCTCCTAGGCAAGTCCTACCCACCTTTTTCCCTACTGCCTACCCCCAGGGATACACCACAGGTCCCAGGAGGCTTCCCACAAACAAGATGGTGGCACCTGGGACACGAAGACCAGCAAAGAACTGGCCTGGGTGAGGACAACACTGGATGCCTGGACTGGTAAGTGTCTGGTTATTAAAAGTCAGCAGCTACAGTATTAGTAAATTATTTTTTAGAAACAACAGTAGCTCTTTAATTTTCATCCCAAATAGTGGCCATGAAAATGCCATGTCTGTAGTGGTTTAAGGTCAATTGCATGAATTTCTTGTATATTGATATATGTTTTAAATTGTTATGCATGTTTACACGATGATCATGGTTGGTTGATTGTTTAGTTGGTTTTATTATAGAATCACTGGGGTTGATTTACTAAAGGCAAATAGACTACACACTCTACAAGAGTACTCATTTTCTCCAGAGCTTAGTGAATGTGGTAAAGCTTCACTTTGAACGAGGAGCCTGCTATGTGCTGTGCATGGGGGGATCTGAATCCATGTGTGGGTCTAGTACATTGCCACCCTCCCACCACCAGAGGGCTCCTGTGTCCCTTCTCCCAGCAGTACCACTCCATTACCTTTTTGTGGTCGTGTAAAATCTTTATTTGTATCTGTTTGACTGATCGCACGAGCCTTATATTTTGTAAATATTGTATTGAGCTAATGGATCAGTTGATTGGCTCCCATGGCTTTTAATATCATCTCTACGCTGACGACGCCCAAATCTATCTCTCCACCCCTCACCAACTCAACCTGGATGTCACATCACTTCCTCAATCTCAACCTATCCAAAACTGAGCTCATGATATTTCCTCCCCCACGTTCCTCTTCCCCTCATTTCTCTGTCAAAATCAATGGCTTAACTATCAACTCGTCTCCCCCCATGCCAAGGTTCTAGGTGTAATCCTGGACTCTGAACTATCCTTTCAGCCCCACATCCAGTCACTGTCCAAAGCTTGCCGCCTCAACCTCCGCAAGATCTCCAAGATACGCCCCCTTCCTAAACAATGTCACCACAAAGCTTCTAATCGACTCCCTGGTCATCTCTTGTCTTGATTACTGCAACTCCCTCGTTGACTTACCTTTAAATAGTGTATCCCCCCCTTCAGTCCATCATGAACGCTGCTGCCAGGCTCATCCATCTTACAAACTGCTTGGCGCCTAGTACCCCTCTTTGCCAATCCCTCCATTGGCTGCCACTCAACTAACAAATTTAATTCAAGATACTAACAATAACTTAAAAAGCCATTCATAACTTGGCCCCCAGCTACATCACTAACCTGGTCTCAAAATACCAACCAAATTGTTCTCTTTGTTCCTCCCTGGACCTGCTGCTCTCTAGCTTCCTTGTCACCTCCTCCCATGCTCGCCTCCAGGTCTTCTCCCAACCCTCTCCCCACCTCTGGAATGCTCTACCCCAATCTGTTATGCCGTGTACACACAATTGGTTCGTCTGATGAAAACGTTCTGATGGTCCGTTTTCATCAGATGAACCGATCGTGTGTGGGCCCCATCAGTTTTTTTCCATCGGTGAAAAAACTTAGAACCTGTTTTAAAATTATCTGATGGTTAAAAAACCCATAGAAAAAAACGATCGTCTGTGGGGAAATTCATTGGTTAAAAATCAACGCATGCTCAGAATCAAGTCGACCCATGCTCGGAAGCATTGAACTTCATTTTTCTCAGCACGTTGTTGTGTTTTACGTCACCGCGTTCTGACACGATCAGTTTTTTAACTGATGGTGTGTAGGCAAGACTGATGAAAGTCAGCTTCATCGGATATCTGATGAAAAAATCCATCAGACTGTTTTCATCGGATGAACCGATCGTGTGTACAGGGCATTAGACTATCTTTCTACTTTATCCACTTTCAGACTTTTCCTGAAAACACATCTCTTCAGAAAAGCCTATCTGGCCCCCACCTAACAACAACTGTACATTTATTTTCTCCATCAGCACATACCCCATAGTTATTACTTCTTGTATCTCTTGACCCTCCCTCATAGATTGTAAGCTCTAATGAGCAGGGCCCTCTAATTCCTACTGTATTAAAGTGTAGTGTATTGTAGTTGTTGTAGTTGTATTGTAGTTGTACTGTCTACCCTCAAGTTGTAAAGCGATGCGTAAACTGTCAGCGCTATATAGATCCTGTATAATAATAAATAATAATGTAATCAGCCAAACAGATACAAACAATATAAGATAAAAAAAAAAAAAAAAAAAATTAATAAAAAAAAATCATAATAATAATTGTTTCTATAATAATAATTGAGCTCATGTTGTCAACCAAAGTATTATTGTTGGAAAAGTAATTATTATAGAAAAAATATGTTATTATTATTATTATGAAAAAATATTATTATTGAAAATATTATTTTTTTATCTATATTATTATTATTATAAGAAAAGTATTATTGGAAACATTTATTCTTATATCTTTATTTGTATCTGACTGATTACATGGGCTCAATTTAATATTATTAATAATATTAAATAGGGCTCATGTGATCAGCCAATAATAATACTTTTCTTATAATAATAATATTAAAGCAGGATTCCACCCGTGATTTTTTTTTTTAAAAGTCAGAAGCTACTAACAGTGCAGCTGCTGACTTTTAATAAGGATACTTACACTTACGCTGGGTCCTGGCGCCTCCATCCTTACTAAGGGAAACAGGTAGTGAAGCCTTACAGCTTCACTGCCCGTTTCCTACTGCGCATGCGCGACTCGCACAGCGTTTTGTGAATAGGCGGCTGCCTCCTGGGATACACACAGTTCACAGAAGGCAGCGTGGCTCATTCACAAGAAGACACGGCAACGTAGGACGAGCCAGAAGATCTACCGCGGTGGAAAAAGAGGCAGAAGAGCTACTTCCGCATAGCAACTGCTCTTTTAGGTTATATTATTTTTTTATTTTAATATTTTTAGGGATAAAAAAAAAAAAAAAACAGGTGGAACTCCACTTTAATAATAATAGTACAAATAAAGAAATACAGATACAGAAAAATATGTGAGTGGCAGGAGAGGTGACAGACTGCAAACCCGTAAGGGGGTGATGGGGCCGGAGTATTCAGCAGTGGCAGGATGTGGCATTCTTCCTCTCTCTATCTGGTCAATGACTTATGTTCCTGTGCTTGTGCTGGCCATTCTGGACATTGAACCACATTACTTTCAGTTTACATGATGGCACTTTGCTGCTACAAATGTAATTTTTATGTCAAGTTACAACATGGGATATTGCTTCTCATAGTAAACTACTGATCTGAAATGTCTTTCTGCCATTTTCTGGAGCTTGTTTTCTATTTAGCTAAAGATGATTACTGATATTATTATAAGATGACATGATAGCTCACAAACACAATTGACATTATACATTTTATCTGATATATTTATGCTGCCAAAGCCTGCAGCGTAACATTTGGAAAGGTTTACATGGCGAAGGAAAGCAGCGTGAATGTGCACAGATGGGTCAATTTCCCTTGTGTTATGCAATTTCTAGCTATTCCCACAAACACTCTGCACATGTCACAACGGAGAAAATATTAGTGGCAGCCGACTTCTGAAAATGGCCATCAGTTGAAGTTAGCTTTAGAGCTGCCTTGTTTATGACACTCCATTGACCTGCTCAGAACAGGTTAATAATATCATTTTCTTTCAGGATAAAGATGGAATGACCATTTGGGGTGTTTGTGAGTCTGATGCTAAAAAGCTTACACTGTAACATTAAAGCATTTTGAGTCTCTGTGGAAAGAATAGAATAGTCTCTGTAGAAGAAAAAGAATGTATAGGAGTACCTTGGATTACAAGCATAATTAAAGAAGCATGCTTGTAATCCAAAGCACTTGTAATCCAAAACACTTGTATATCAAAGCAAGTTTCCCCATAGGAATCAATGTAAACTTAGATAATTTGTTCCGACGGTCGTATCTATGCGACTGATTCAGAGAATCAGTTACGCATAGATATCCCTAAGATCCACCAGGTGTAATGCCTAGTACACACGAGAGGATTTATCCGCGGAAACGGTCCTCCGGACCGTTTCCGCGGATAAATCCTCTGGCGGATTTTGATCTCATGGTTGTGACCCGTCGCGCCGTCGCCGCGATGATGACGCGGCGACGTGCGCGACGCTGTCATATAAGGACTTCCACGCATGTGTCGAATCATTACGACGCATGCGGGGGATGGATTCGGACGGATTGATCCGGTGAGTCTGTACAGACCAGCGGATCAATCCGTTGGAATGGATTCCAGCGGATAGATTTCTTAGCATGTTAAGAGATTTTGATCTGCTGGAAATCCATCCCCGGGGAAAAAATCAGCGGAAAAATATCCGCTGGATTGTACACACCAGGGGATCTATCCGCTGAAACCGGTCCGCGGATCAATTTCAGCGGATCGATCCTCTCGTGTGTACGGGGCCTAAGTGTTTCACACCGTCGGATCTTAGGCTGCAATTCCAGGCTGGCCGCTAGGTGGCGCTTCCGTATTTTTATGTGAGAAATATGCAAATATGGATTTACGCCGATTCAGAAACGAACGACCGCCCAGGGCTTTTTTTTATGTCGTTTGCGTTCGGCTTTTTCCGGCGTATAGTTACCCCTGCTATATGAGGGGTAGCTAATGTTAAGTATGGCCGTTGTTCCCGTGCCGAGTTTTGAAATTTTACGTCGTTTGCGTAAGTCATTCGTGAATACGGCTGGACATAATTTACGTTCACGTCGAAACCAATGACGTCCTTGCGACGTCCTTAAGAGCAATGCACACAGGGATATTTTACGGACGGCGCATGCGCCGTTCAAACAAAACGTAAAAAACGCGGGGTCAAGACACATTTGGATAAAACACGCCCCCTACATCCCCATTTGAATTACGCGGCCTTACGCCGCAACACATACGTTACGCCACCGTAACTAAGGGCGCAAGTTCTTTCTGAATAAAGAACTTGCGCCCAAAGTTAGAGCGGCGTAACGTATCGGAGATACGTTACGCGGGCCGGACAGATACGCCATTGTATCTGAATCCGGCCCATGGAGACCACGCATAGACACTCGTCTGAGTGTTTTCGAGTGTTTTTCAAGTGTCTCCGAGTGTCTCCAAGCATCTCCGAGCGTCATCGGCGCCTCCACACCTCTGGCCACATGCAGGACCGGTACACAGGGCTGCTGTTAGAAATCATGGGGCCCCATACAGTCTACCTGACAGGGCCCCCCAAAATATATCAAAACAATATTTTCACAAACAAAATACACTGAAATCATTATTAGTGGACACAAACATAACAGAGAACCTGTGTGAATTGGCACTTTTTAAAATAGATTTAAAAAATATTTAAACTTTTTTTTTTATATACATATATATAATTTTTTAAAGAACGCTAAAATGTATTAAAATGTATTTTATTTTATAATTTGTTATTTTTTTACGAGACAGGTAAGCCAGCAGTGCCGTGGGGGGGGGGGGGGGCGCAGCACTGTGACAGGGGGCACAGAAGGGGGGATCAGAAGAAGGCAGAACAGGGAGGGGGATCAGTGCGGGGAAGTATTTCTGTAATTTGGGCGCAAATGCAGCCACTGTGCCATCAATTGTCACCACTGTGCCATCAATTTTCGCCACTGTGCCATCAAATGCAGCCACTGTGCCAT
Organism: Rana temporaria; assembly: GCF_905171775.1. Taxonomy (NCBI): domain Eukaryota; kingdom Metazoa; phylum Chordata; class Amphibia; order Anura; family Ranidae; genus Rana; species Rana temporaria. Next base: position 388,405,524 of record NC_053492.1, read on the forward strand.
GCCATCAAACGCAGCCACTGTGCCATCATTTATCGCCACTGTGCCTATCAATTGCCACTGTGCCATGCCAAACGCAGCCACGGTGTCATCAAACGCAGCCACTGTGCCATTAAACGCAACCACTGTGCTATGCCATCAAACGCAGCTACTGTGCCATTAAACGTAGCCACTGTGCCATCAATTGTTACCACTGTGCAATGCCAAACACAGCCACTGTGCCATGCCATCAAACGCAGCCACTGTGCCATCAATTGTCGCCACTGTGCCCATCAATTGTCACCACTGTGCCATGCCAAATGCAGCCACTGTGCCATGCCATCAAACGCAGCCACTGTGCCATCAATTGTTACTACTATGCCATCAATTGTTACCACTGTGCCCAGCAATTGTCGCCACTGTGCCCATGAATTGTTCGCCACTGTGTCCATTAATTATAGCCACTGTGCCCTGGAAAAAATGCTGCCACTGTGCCCTGTAAAATGCCCCCTCCCCCCACCGCCTGGCACTTACCTTTCTGGGGTCAGCCATCCTGCTTCTTTTGTCCCTTGATGTCTTCTCCCGACCTCGATGGCGCTTCAGCCAATCAGGTTACCGGTGAACCTGATTGGCTGAGACGCCTGTCAGTCTTATCTAGGGAATGCACCCCCCGTGCCAAAACTTTGAAAGTAGAATTAACAATAACAATTTTTTTTCAAAGTGCCCGTGTCCCTGTGTACTCGTACGCAGAAGCGAACGCATACGTAAGTCCCGCCCACATATGAAACCAGTGTTCAAATCACACATGTGAGGTATCGTCACGAACGTTAGAGTAAGAGCAGTAATTTTAGCCCTAGACCTCCTCTGTAACTCAAAACATGTAACCAGTAAAAAAAATTAAAGTGTTACCTGTGGGAATTTTTAGGTGCCGAAGTTCATCACCATTCCACGAGCGTGTGCAATTTTGAAGTGTGACATGTTAGGTATCTATTTACTCTACGAACTTCATCTTTCACATTATACAAAAAAAATGGGCTAACTTTTTTTTTTTTTTAAAGCATGAAACAGTTTTTTCCCCCCAAACAAAAAACGCGTTGGAACAATTGCTGCACAAATACCGTGCGAGATAAAAGGTTGCAATGACCGCCATTGTATTCTCTAGGGTCTCTGCTTTAAAACATATAAAATGTTTGGGGGTTCTGTGTAATTTTCTAGCAAACAAATTATGATTTTTACATGTAGGAGAGAAATGTCAGAATTGGCCTGGTTGGCAAGTGGTTAAGTAGACATCGATCCTCTCATATCTTTATATTTTACAGTAGAGGGTACAGTAATCTATTTATATTCATATAGTCATTCATTTCTTCTTTGCACATTAAGACATTAAGCATGTGCCAGATTTTTTTCCCCCTTAGCACGACAGAAGGCCGCTCGTAGTTTTAAATGCTACAGATGATTCACCGCAAAATAAGCACAATGTTTTCTGGCTGCCATTAAATTAAGAGCATTGCTCCAGCTCCTGGTGTTTGTTCAGTGGTAATGGAAGATCAGAGAAAGGATCTGAACCTGTCACTGGAGGCTCTCTGTCACAGTAAAAAGAAATCTTCATTAAAGTATTTGAATTCTTCTAATCTGGCAGCCCGGCCAACAGGCATCAGTGATTGGAGAAGAAAAACAATCACTCGGGAGTGAAATTACCCCTAATAAGGAGAATTCAGCTGTTAGTTAAGAATTGACTTTGCAGTATATTACAGAAGCTCTTTAAATGGATGAAGAACTTTGCTATTATTCTAGTCTCCGGATTTACCAAACATAATCCTGTTTTGTCAGTAATCTGGGGGAATTTACATAGGCAGGGATGGGAATTTCGTTTCTAGCCAATGAAAATGCAACTGCAGCTTATTTATCAATTAATTTCTAAAATGTTCTTTGATTTTTTTTTCTCTTGAAGGTGAATAAACAAACTTGCATTCCTGGAGAAGAATGTCCTCCATCTAGTAGGTGGCACTATGCCATGATACAGATGGAGTGGAGTTTGTTGGGGAAATTGTACCACTATCAGTGTCTCAGATGGAGCAGAAATCTGATTGGATGCTGCAACTTCTGGGGACCATCGTGGGTGAGGCATTTTTTTTCTTCCAGATGGCTGTTGGCCGTGGAACACCCTTTAAAAGTCTATGGGAGGAATCAAAAGTGTTAATTTTAAAGGTTAATATGCAAGTTATTGTCATAAAAAGTGTTTGGGGACCTGGGTCCTGCCCCAGGGAACATGTATCAATGCAAAAAAAGTTTTAAAAACTGCAGTTTTTTGGGGAGCAGTGATTTTAATGATGCTTAAAGTGAAATATTCCTTTAAAATTCGTACCTGGGGGTGTCTATAGTATGCCTGTAAGGTAGAGCATGTTTCCCGTGTTTAGAATTGTCCCTGCACAAAGTGTCATTTCTGAAGGAAAAAAAGTAATTTAAAACTACTCGTGGCTATAGTGAATTGTCGGTCCCGGCAATACAGAGAAAAGTCATTGAAGGGGAACCTCTGCCATTTTTTTAAATGTATTTTTATTTTTATATATATATTGAATTTATCAGAATCTATTTTTATATAGGGATGAGGTTATTTTTAGGGTGTCTTCACCAAATGGAGAACAAAATGTATTTTTGGTTCACCATACAGTTGATATTTAGTAAATTCATTATATCTTCACATAATTAAAATTCATTTTTTTTATTTAAATTTTTTATTTTTATAGGGATTAATATATTTTCATGTAATTTGGGTTTCAGCCATCACTAATGTCACTTGAGTAATCATGAATTTTCACTTTTATTTATTCATTGATTAAGTTTTCTTACAATCAATTGTTTTTACACACAATTGATAATGGAGTCCATATTTTTGTGGACTCGATAGTAATAGAGTTGGGTATTCCCTCTACTGAGGATATGCTTTAGCACTATATAATCATGTATTACGATTTAATTTTAAAATAATTCTTTGGCCCAGTTGCTGTTTATTATTTATTTAGTTCTTTTAACTAAATCAAATTATTTTTGTTTATAGTTCCCATATTGCTTAGCCGTTATTAATTAGCTTTGCATTTGGGATTTGTTTCCCATAACTAAAATGACGCTTTCAGCCCAACGCTTGCGTCTCAGAACGATTTCTGGCTCTATATTAGGTGGTTAGTCAATGCGCTGCCCGTCCACATTGAAAACGTCAATTTATGACGAAACGCATCTGGGAAGGCAAGTATTGATGTCACCACGTCGTTCTAACGAGGAGGACGGGCTCCTGTTTGCTGGCCGGCATTTGTTTTTAATGCGATCTTCCATTTTAGATATGTAAGTGCAATCCATAACTTTATTAATAAATATATGAGACAGTATTGCGCTATGGTCGGCCTTTTTTCCTTTTGAGCATTTCACTCTCACTGGATCCGGTGAGATGCTAAGGGGAGAATTGGGCCATCCAGGCTGGTATTCTATGATTGAGTGGTCAGCATTGGCCAGCACTGCAAGCTAAAGGCTGTGTGGCTGGGTTATAGCCAATCGCCCTTTGAGCTTGCCGTTTGGTAAGCAGGTCTAAATTATGGTGATTGGGCACTTTTTTCTTCATTTGTGTCACTGTGGTGCCATTTAGAGGATTGCTTTCTTCATATGAACTTTTTATATGCTCAATTTATAAAAATTTTGAGTCACTTCGGTGTCAGTCTGAGGAATATTGTTTTTGCATGGACTCTTTATTATATATTTTTTTTATATATTATGTACCACATAATTTATTCACCATTTTTGTTTACTTATTGGCACAGCTTTTCTTTATTTTTCCCCTATTCATGTGTCCAGCCCCCTGATCTACACATAAGTGTATATATAAGCAGCCGGGCCATGTATTCCAATTCGGCAGCATGGTTTTTTGAAGCACCTTATTAGAACCAGAGGCTCTAATAGGCTTCAACAAAGAATGAGCCCACCCAGTTGTGTGACCATAGTGAATGAATAATAATAATAATAATAATAATATATTTTCAGCACTATATAAGTACCTGTAATATATTTAGGCTGATATTAGGATGTAAAGAAAAAATGTAGCGCTGTGGTAACAAAAAGACAGTGATTTCTATTAGTGAATAATAAATCAATAGGCACTGTACTGAAACAGTGATAAAGTGTCAAAAAACAAAAATGGTGATGAAGTGAATATATGGACTAGTAATATAGTCAAACACAACCAAAACAATATAAAGTCCAAAACTCGTGAATAAATAGATGGTAGGATGACCACGTAGATCCTCAAAGGCAAACTATCACTTTCTTTCATTCAATGAAGATAAGAATGCGCTTACCAGAAGGCGTGGATCTACCTGTCGGCACAATCAGCTCGGCTTCCTCAAACTGGATCAACAGGTGGAATGAATCTTCAGTGGAGGGCCATGGATATACAATGTCCTGGAATGATGTCCTGATATCCCAAGATGTCCACTCTCGAATGGATATGGAGAGATGATGGTAAACCCCTTAGGGGATGGGATAGGGTAGAAATGGAAACTCCAAACAACATGTGGGGGAGAAAGAAAAACACAGCCCCAATGGTGCAGGTCAAAAAATATAAAGGTTTTATCATAATAAAACCAAGGTATACAAAGGTTTCATTATAATAAAACCAATCCCTACGCGTTTCATCCTAGAGGGACTTCAAATGATGCCCTAGTTGAAGTCCCTCTAGGACGAAACGCGTAGGGCTTGGTTTTTACCTTTTCTCATATTGCCCGCTTTTTATATATTTTGTGATCACTTTTAATGTGTACCTTGGTTTTATTATAATAAAACCTTTATATTTTTTGACCTGCACCATTGGGGCTGCGTTTTTCTTTCTCCCCCACATGTTGTTTGGAGTTTCCATTTCTACCCTATCCCATCCCCTAAGGGGTTTACCATCATCTCTCCATATCCATTCGAGAGTGGACATCTTGGGATACCAGGACATCATTCCAGGACACCGTATATCCATGGCCCTCCACTGAAGATTCATTCCACCTGTTGATCCAGTTTGAGGAAGCCGAGCTGATTGTGCCCTGTGAGTGTTCATGCCTGATTGATCTGCTGTCGTTGATAGGTAGATCCACGCCTTCTGGTAAGCGCATTCTTATCTTCATTGAATGAAAGAAAGTGATAGTTTGCCTTTGAGGATCTACGTGGTCACCCTACCATCTATTTATTCACGAGTTTTGGATGGACTTTATATTGTTTTGGTTGTGTTTGACTATATTACTAGTCCATATATTCACTTCATCACCATTTTTGTTTTTTGACACTTTATCACTGTTTCAGTACAGTGCTTTTTGATTTATAATTCACTAATAGAAATCACTGTCTTTTTGTTAGCACAGCACTACATGTTTTCTTTACATCACTGTTCAATATTTGTCATATTATAGTGTAGCTGCATTAGTTTTAATTTTTCTTAGTTAGCGCAATACTCTCCCCCTTTTTTTCTGATATTAGGATGGTACACTGCAGGGCCCATGAAAAGTGAGCTTAAAAATATAAATATCTGGATCTGATGTTATTAAATTAGAATTCAATGCCATTTCCACAAGTCTTTAATATGTGTTGACTAGTGTTGAGCAGAATACGCCATATTCGATTTCGCGATATATCTCGAATATATAGTCGAATATTCGAGATATATTCGCTAAATTCGAATATTCGTGATATTTTATTGAAATGAAATGATTGCGAATTTTCGCTATTGCGAATGCGAAAATAATTGCGAATTTTCGATAACTGCAGTAGGAGCACTCTGATTGGCTCAGAATATTCGTGATATTTTACAATACAAAATAATTGCGAATATTCGGCAAATGCGGAAGGAGCACTCTGATTGGCTCAGAATATTCTTGATATTTTACAATACAAAATAATTGCGAATATTCGGCAAATGCGGAAGGAGCACTCTGATTGGCTCAGAATATTCTTGATATTTTACAATACAAAATAATTGCGAATATTCGGCAAATGCGGAAGGAGCACTCTGATTGGCTCAGAATATTCTTGATATTTTACAATACAAAATAATTGCGAATATTCGGCAAATGCGGAAGGAGCACTCTGATTGGCTCAGAATATTCTTGATATTTTACAATAGAAAATAAAAAGTGTTTTGCATTGGTGGTGATTCTTTACTCTATCCATCTGTCACAGCCGTTTGTCAATCAAACACCTTGAAGATTGAACACGTTCATGCTGCATGCTTTGGACTTTTTTTCACTTCACATATCAAAGACATTTTTATGAAAGATTCTTTTTCTATTATTGGGACTATATTTCTTTATATATTTGTTTCACTGTGTATTTCACAAGTTATTTGCGCTTGCTTATTTTATAATTTGCCCACATGTCTTGTCACTAGACATATTTTTTATTCTTGTAGAGCGACTCCATTTTCTGTCTTGTATTAATTTATGTTGTATAACATTTTTGAGTTGCTGCTGTATTCTCCCCTTTTTTTAAGGTATGCGCAATTTTTTCCTTCTTACAAAAAAAATTATATCAAACATACAAATATTCATAACAGAAACATACACAAAGCCCCCCCCTTTTGCATCAGAGACAATCAGAATTCTCCTACCACAGTTATCGAAAATTCGCAATCATTTTCGCATTCGCGAAAATTCGCAATTTTTTTTTTTATATTCGGCAACATAAAAGGATCGCCTCAGCTTAGCTACTCGGCCCAGGGTCTCTAATCATACCAGCAATGCTTTTAGACGTCGATAGGATGTGATCTGTTTTACAAATAAAATTGAAAAAATGCGAATATTCGGAATTGTGAATATTCATTGCGAAATTCAAAATATATCGCGAATACTCGAATATGCCATATTCAAGCCGAATATTCGCAATACGAATATTCGTGAGCAACACTAGTGTTGACCAAATTATGCCGATGGAACATATTTTTCACACATTACATAACTTCAATCCTTCTTATTTTATGCTAATTGGACACCTTAATTACAGACACCCAAAATAAATATTTTGTTCTTTGGTACATTCGTTCTTTTATTGTTTATCTTCTATTTTACTTACTATTGGTTTAAATATGTTTATTATATCATATTATTTTATTTACTCTTGAAAGTAATTTTTTAATTAACATGTATTGTTATTTCTATATCATCTGTCTATGTAAATTATAATTGTACAATAAAAAGTTTGTAAAAAAAAAAAAAAAAAATATTCATAAAAATAATTGCTTTAGATACATCCCTTTCAAGTTGGATACCACTAAGGCGGTACTTCTGACCACTAGAGGGAGTGCTTTACAATAGAAGTCACAAGTCCAAAGAACATTGGTCTCAGCTAATGGTACATTTCTTTTCTTCTGGAAAGGATCTAATTAGACCTGCTACAAGAAAAAACTGCAAGAATAAAATAAACCAAAACAGTTATTTAAAATTTAATGAAGGACCATTTGGTTTGAAAACCAACCGATTGGGGAGTAATTAGCTGATTATGTGAATAGAGGTTTTAGTCAATCTGCATAAAATCATACCAATTAACCAACCAAGATTTACGTATAACAGAAATTTGATCAATTCTAAAACATCAACTAGCATTAAGCACATAGCTAATTACTTCCATAGCTAACTGAGAGTGGTGGATGGACCATATACAGTACATTCATTTTATCCAATTTGGCAATGTCATTACTGCTTGGATAAATCATTATGCAGCCAAACAGGTTTTTACCGCTAGCCTAATAGCAGGCACATCATCTAATGTGTCTGTGCCATCCTCATACCTAGTAGTATAATAATTGTAAATTATAGGCATAGTTTTCGGTTCATTCTAGCATAAAATAAATGTTTATGGATGTGGTGATGAGTACAGTAAGCAGAAGAGTGGTTTAAAGCCACAGACTTACGGTAGTTAAAAAAGAAAAAAGGAATTTTCTTTATTTGTTATTCAGCCAAACTGCATACCAAGTATAATAACCAAAACTTCAATATTCATAGCTAGGCACAAATGATAGGGTGACAACGCAGAAACACATTTAGGAGACAGTAGTCACCCCATAGCAGGAAATGCCTTAACCAAGACATGGTGGGATGACCAGGTTTTTTTTTTTTTTTGCAAACTGCACATTTAAAAAGACTGCAAACATTTTTAGAAATTGCATAAGCACGTTAACCACCGCAATGCTGGGCACTTTCACCCATTCCTGCCCAAGCCATTTTTCAGCTTTCAGCGCTGTCACACTTTGAATGACAAATGCGCGGTCATGCAACACTGTACCCAAATTACATTTTAATCATTTTTTTCCCCACAAATAGTGCTTTCTTTTGGTGGTATTTCATCACCTCTGCGGTTTTTATTTTTTGCGCTATAAACAAAAGAAGAGCGACAGTTTAAAAAAAACATTTTTTTTACTTTTTGCTATAATAAATATCCCCCAAAAATATATAAAAAAAATACCTTTTTTTTTTAGAAAAAATTATAAACATTATAGCGTCTACAACATTTTTTATTTTTATTTTATATATTTTTTTTACTAGTAATGGCGGCGATCTGTGATTTTTATTGTGACTGTGATATTGTGGCAGACACATCGGACACTTTTGACACTATTTTGGGACCATTCACTTTTATACAGCGAACAGTGCTCTAAATATGCACTGATTACTGTATAAATATGACTGTCAGGGAAGGGGTTAACACTAGGGGGCGATTAAGGGGTTAAATGTGTACCCTAGTGAGTGATTCTAACTGTAAGGGGAGGGGACTGACTGGGGGAGGTGACTGTTCGGTGTCCCTATGTACAAGGGACACAGCATCGGTCTCCTCTCTCTGACAGGACATGGATCTCTGTGTTTAAACACAGAGATCCACGGTCCTGCTCAGTTATTGTGACGCAGCGGCGCGCACACGCCCCCTAGTGGCTCGGGAAGGTGAGGACGTTATATGACGTCCTCCCAGAACGAGAGGCTTATCGTCCCGCCGTCATTCCCGGCGGCGGGCAGAAGCCTAGTGGTTAAAGCTCATGTGCTTTGGAAAAAAAACAACACAAGCTCGTTTTTGTAAGGAGCTTTTAGGCAGAAAAAACGTTCTACGCGTATAAATGCTTAGGCACGTTCTGCGTTTTCAAGTGTATTTTGATTATAGCGAAATATGAGCAGAGGGGAATGTTTTGGGAAAAAATGCTTATAAACGCAAATGCACATAAAAGCGCATAAACGCATGTGCAATACGTGCCATTATGAGCATTTTTTTATGTTGCTTTTTCTTCCAAAGGTTCTGCCATTTTATTCTGGAACTCAGTGTGCCCTCCTTCCTACCTCCCCTCCTCATGTGACACTGACATAGCACATGACCAGAGGGAGCAAGTTAGTTCCAGAGCTCCCCTTTGCCTCTCATAGCTACCTTACTGCCCCCAGGGCTCAGCAGCTGGCGGTGGTAAAAACATGCCATTGAGTCGCATTCCCCCAACTGCTCCCATTTATCCACATATAGTCAAATGACGGCTGGGCAGGACATTCGTTGATTCATATGATGTCCACCCGGATCGTACCCCACGCGCGCCCACGCTGTGGTGTAATCTGTCACCGGCTGTTTTCATTGGACACAGCCGATGACTGATCTATGTAACAGCCCACTGCCGGTACCATGTGACTGATGTAGCTAATCAAAGCAGGTCACATGAGAGTTGTAAACAATGGATGGCTTCCTTTCATACCATCCATTGTGTGCAGTTGTGTTGATAGCTGTGATTGGTCACACTGATCACATGGTACAGACAGGGCCAATCACAGCCCATCAGAACCATGTGATTAGCTGTGACCAATTATAACTAATTACAACAAAACAGACTGAATGAATGAGTTTCAATGTGTAATGTGCAAAAAAAATAAATCCCTGATCACTTCCCCAGAGCAGTACTATGGCAGTACGATGGTAGTACCAGTGACACCATCAACATAGGGGCTGGACATGTGAGAATTATTTTGTTCCTAATTTAAATTCAGACACAATTTTTTTTTGGAAATTTGGATGTACAATTGTACCGATTTCAATGAATTGGAACTAACGAAAAAATAAATAGGAACAAATTTTTAATTCAAATCGTTTTCGAATACTTTTGGAATACTTTTAGAATTCAAATAGTTTTCAAATTTTAATCGTTTTTGAATAGTTTTAGAATTCAAATAGTTTTCTAATCGTTTTAGAATTTCCAAAGAGAATAAAATAGAATAGAAAATAAAGGAATATAATGGAAAAAAATAATAGAGAAGAAACGAATATAACAGAAAATAAAAGAATATAATATAATAGAGTTAAACAGAACAAAATAGAATAGAAAATAAAAAACAGAATAGACGTGAATATAGTAGAAACAAAGATAACAAAATAATATAGAAAGAATATAACAATGAAATTCTGAAATTCGAATTTCAAATAGAATAAATTTGAATTTGAATACATAAGAAAAGAATAGAATAGAAAAGAATAGAATAAACAAGAAACAGAATTCGAATTTATAAACTATAATAGGATAGAAAAGAAATAAATAATACAAATAATAGAATAGAATAGAAATAATATAACCATTTCCGAAAATTAAAATGCAGTCAATACGAAGTTAAGTAGCGTAGAAAAGAATAGATTTGAATAGAAAAAAACAGAATAGTATAGAAAAAACAACTGGATAGAACAGAATAGAAAGAATATAACCATCTTCTGAAATTCGAATTTCAAATAGAATAAATTTGAATAGAATAGAAAATATTAGAATAGAATAAACAAATAGAAAAATATTAGAATTAAAAAGAATAAAATAGAAAGGATATAACCATTTGCCAAAATTCAAATAGAATCAATCTGAATTTGAATAGAATAGAAAAGAATAGATTAGAATAGGAAGGTTATATTCATTCTATTCAATTTTTTTCTATATTATTGTGTTATTTACTATTCTATTCTACTCTATTCTTTTCTGTTCCATTCAAATTCGAATTGATTCTCTTTAAAATTTGGAAATGTTTTATATTATTTCTATTCTATTGTTTTTTTAATTGTATTCTTTTCTATTCTATTCAAATTTCAGAAGCTGGTTATAAGCTATTTAACTCTATTCATTTTTTTTATTAAATTCTATTAATCTTATCTATTTTATTCTCTTTGGAAATTGAAAAACTATTCGAATTCGATAACTATTTAAAATTGATTCAAAAACTTTTCGAATCGATCCAAATTTGAATTTGAAAATTAGATGAATAAACAAAATGAATCCAAAAAACGAATTAAACGAATTTAACTAAACAAATTTATGTAAATAACGACTCCAAACAATTTTTTTTTTCAGGAAGGCTAACTGTATCTCTTTGCATTAAAGATAATTTTCTATAGCTACATTTAAATGAATTGTTCAGCTATTTTTCTTGATGCTGCGGCCTTTACTTATTCTTATCCACCAAGTAAAAGCCTTTTATATATTGTTAGTCTTAAGGCGTCTCATTGGTAACACCATCCTTCCAACAATTTCTACATAAAAGAGAAGGCTTATTGTATGTGATATGGAGGCATAAAAATGATTGACATCCACATTCCCTTGTGTAAATGAGGCCAGTCAGGAGCATTTCTGTTTTATATAGTGTTTTGTGTATGTGTACATCAAATACAGTGTTACTTGCTTCATGTCTCTTGTGGTGTTTTGTGTTTTTTTTCTTTATATGGTGTACAGGGTGATACTGTCAGGCTTCAAGAAATAGAATAATGCTGGCTGGGAGATCACATCACTTTATTATGATGTGTTCATAGTTTATGGAGCTGTATGCCAAGAAGACAGAGCGTACACTGGTGTGGTTTGTAATGTTTTTCTTCTTTTTCTTTATAAGTCCGAAAATTAGTTTCTGTCAATACATTTTGTAAATAAGTAATTTTTCTCCTTCACTGATGTGAGCTGATGAGGCTGCACTGATGGGCACTGATTAGGTTGCACTGATTAGGTGAAACTGATGAGGAGGCACTAATATGCTGCACTGATGGGCACTGATAGGTGGCCCTGATATGTGGCACTGATGAGCACTAATAGGCGGCACTGGTGGGCACTGATAGGTGACAGTGGTGGGCACCAATGGGCAGCACTGGTGGGCACTGATAGGCGGCACGGATGGGCAGCACTGATGAGTGGTGCTGATGGGCAGCACTGATGAGCATTGATGGGTATCACTGATGAGCAGGTACTGATGGGCACTGAAAGACTGCACTGACTGGCATCACTTATAGGCACTCATTGGTGGCACTGATGGGGCTTTCCTGTATTCAGGGCACTAATGATCAGTGCCATGATTACCTGCCCAGGTCTCCCCTGCGAGGAGATGCCACTGATCGGCACTCCTCATCACACACTCTGTCAGTGTAAGGCGAGGAGAGCTGATTCATGGCACTTCCATATTTATATGTGACTGGCTTTGGTTAGACACAGCCGATCACATGGTTAAAGAGCTGTGGCCATGGCTCTTTATGGAGATCGGGGTGGCACCGTGTCCTAGCAACACAGCGTGGCCAGGATCGCAGCGATGCACGCCACTGTGGCCGGGCGACAGTGGCTGTTATGGGGTGCCGTCATATGACATCCACCCAGAACCACCACAATCCCGCCGTCATTTGGCAGTGGGCGGGCAGCAATTGGTTACAGTGCAAATTTTTATATATAAAATAACAATGTTATACTTACCTGCTCTGTGCAGTGATTTTGCACAGAGCAGCCCAGATCTTCCTCTTCTCAGGTCTCAGGTTGTCTGTGCCCCTCCCTCCTGCTGAGTGCCCCCCACAGCAAGAAGCTTGCTATGGAGGGCACCTCAGCTGAGCCACTGCCCTGTGTCCATTTAGACATGGAACTGTGGCTCGGCCCTGCCCCCTCCATCTCCTGATTGGCTCACTGGCTTTGATTGACAGCAGCAGGAGCTGCTGCCATAAGCCAATCAGGAGTGCAAGTCCCTGGATAGGCAAGGTTCTGCTGGACATTGCTGGATGGAGAGGGGGCTCAGGTAAGTATTAGGGGGAGGTTGCACACAGAACCTTAGGGACTTTACAACCACTTAAAGCAGTAATCCAGTTAGCAGATGAACACCCAATATCCACCCAGATATTGAAAAGTTTTCAATAAAATGCTACAACATACAGTTGTGTTCAAAATTATTCAACCCCCCAATGCTGTAAAGGGTTTTAGGGAATTTAGTGTACATTTGTAATTGTTACACACACCTCACATTTATAATTTAGTCGTGTTTATTATACACAGCATACTCCATGTCCGAGAGTTAGACTGCATTATTTATTCACACTAGGAATTTTCTGGGCGCTTGTGCTGTTTGGATCCCAGCATTTGGTTCACACACAAGTCCACCTTATCATTAATTGATATATTTAGCCCCAGCTGAGACAGCGCCACGACCCCCACATCTTTTTTCTATTCATTTGTAATTGTATTCAGAATGAAATCCTACAAGGACTTCTTAAAGAACCATATGCAACTAAAATGACATCAATTGGTTTTGTAATACAGTAGTAAATGTTTATTTTGTGAATTCTTCATTTACACAATTATTCAACCCCTTAAAGACTACCACTCTGAAGAACAGAGGTTCATTGAGGTGTTTTCAATCAGGTATTGAAAACACCTGTGGATGTCAGGGAGCAGCAATAAAGCCTAATAAGCACCAATCAGGCAGCTTTAAAATAACTGTGATACTCAGCTCCTTCTAGACATTTACTGGTGTGGTTACAAACATGGTGAAATCAAGAGAATGGTCCGGGAAGACAAGAGAAGAGGTGATTACTCTTCACAGGAATGGCAATGGCTATAAGAAGATTGCAAAGATGTTAAACATACCAAGAGACACCATAGGAAGCATCATTCGCAAATTCAAGCCAAAGGGCACTGTTGAAACGCTACCTGGTCGTGGCAGAAAGAAGATGCTGACTTCGACTGCTGTGCGCTACCTGAAGCGTAGAGTGGAGAAAAGTCCCCTTGTGACTGCTGAGGAACTGACAAAAGATTTGTCAGATGTGGGTACTGAAGTTTCTGCTCAGACAATACGGCGCACACTGCGTAATGAAGGCCTCATCCCAGAACTCCCAGGCGCACCCCCTTGCTGTCCCCAAAGAATAAGAAGAGTCGACTGCAGTATGCAAAAATCATGTGGACAAACCACAGAAGTTTGGGGATTGTGTTCTGTGGACTGATGAAACAAAATTAGAAGTGTTTGGGCCCATGGATCAACGCTATGTTTGGAGGAGGAAGAACAAGGCCTATGATGAAAAGAACACCTTGCCTACTGTGAAGCATGGCGGGGGGTCAATCATGCTTTGGGGCTGTTTTGCTTCAGCAGGTACAGGGAAGCTTCAGCGTGTGCAAGGTACCATGAATTCTCTTCAGTACCAGGAGATATTGGATAACAATGTGATGCAGTCTGTCACAAACCTGAGGCTTGGGAGACGTTGGACCTTTCAACAGGACAATGATCCCAAGCATACCTCCAAGTACACTAGAGGATGGTTGCAGATTAAAGGCTGGAACATTTTGGAGTGGCCATCGCAGTCACCAGACTTAAATCCAATTGAGAACCTCTGCAGTTGCAGTGCACAAGCCTAAGAATGTGACTGAACTGGAGGCTTTTGCCCATGACGAATGGGCGAAGATACCCGTAGATCGCTGCAAGACACTTGTGTCAAGCTATGCTTCAAGTTTAAAAGCTGTTATAACTGTAAAAGGATGTTGTACAAAGTACTAAGATTGAATGTCAATTGGGGGTTGAATAAAACTGATAATGATGTCAGCACAGAAAAGACATTTGTGGTTATTTCATTATAAATGTTATGTTATATTTGTCTGACCTACACGTGCCTCTTTGATTTAATTGTAAGCAGGATGACAGGATGATCAAAATCAATGTCAAACTTGGCAAAACAATCAATTTCAGTGGGGGTTGAATAATTTTGAATACAACTGTATAAAAAAATAACTCAATCCAATACATATATTATACTGTGTATCAACAAACCAAAGAATGTGAAAAAATTATGTGTATAAATAACCACACTTATATCAAATCAATATCGATCAATCTCAATTTGTGATACTCAAAATTCATATTCAAAGTCTTGAAAATAAAGTATTATCCATTGGTTATTACAGCACAAGGAATAACACTGTGAACATAGACTTTAGAATATAATAGATTGAGAAAGAGAGAGGAGTTGCACTGTAGTGCCCTTGAAAGAAAGAAGTACTGGTGCATGAAGGGTAATATAGTATTTCTGGTCACTGGGGTATAACAAATGGAATGTATAGTTGGAGCACTAAAAATCAATATTGATTTGATATGAGCACGGGTATATGTATGTACTCACGTTGAATTTTTTTTTTCACATTCTTTGCCTTGAAAAAGTATTCATACCCCTTAAAATTTCCACATTTTGTCATGTTACAACCAAAAACGTAAATGTATTTTATTGTGATTTTATGTGATAGACCAACACAAAGTGGCACATAATTGTGAAGTGGAAGGAAAAAGATAAATGTTTTTTTATTTTTTTTACAAATAAATATATGAAAAGTGTGGCGTGCATTTGTATTCAGCCCCCTCTACTCTGATACCCCTAACTAAAATCGAGTGGAACCAGTTGCCTTCAGAAGTCACCTAATTAGTAAATAGAGTCCACCTGTGTGCAATTTAATCTCAGTATAAATACAGCTGTTCTGTTAAGCCCTCAGAGGTTTGTTAGAGAACCTTAGTGAACAAACAGCATCATAAAGGCCAAGGAACACACCAGAAAGATGTGGAGAAGTTTAAAGCAGGGTTAGGTTATAAAAAAATATCCCAAGCTTTGAACATCTCATGGTGCACTGTTCAATCCATCATCCAAAAATGGAAAGAGTATGGCACAACTGCAAACCTACTAAGATGTTGCCGTCCACCTAAAATGACAAGTCGGGCAAGGAGAGCAATAATCAGAGAAGCAGCCAAGAGGCCCATAGGGGAGCTGCAGAGATCCACAACTCAGGTGGGAGAATCTGCCCACAGGACAACTATTAGTAATGCACTCCACAAAGCTGGCCTTTATGGAAGATTTGCAAGGAGAATTGTTGAAGAAATCCATAAGAAGTCCCGTTTGAAGTTTGCCAGAAGCCATGTGGGGACATGTGGAAGAAGGTGCTCTGGTCAGATGAGACAAAAATTAGAAAATTTGGCCAAAAAGCAAAACGCTATGTGTGGCGGAAAACTAACACTGCACATCACCCTAAACACACCATCCCCACTGTGAAACATGGTGGTGGCAGCATCATGATGTGGGGATGCTTTTCTCCAGCAGGGACAGGGAAGCTAATCAGAGTTGATGGGAAGATGGATGGAGCCAAATACAGTGCAATCTTAAGCCTCGTACACACGACCGAGTTTCTCGGCAAAAACCAGCAAGAAACTTGCCGGGAGATATTTTTTTGCCAAGGAAACCGGTCGTGTGTACATTTTCGTTGAGGAAACTGTTGAGAAACTCGACGAGCCAAAAAGAGAGCAAGTTCTCTATTTCCTCAACGGGAATGGAGAAACTTGCCTTGTCGAGTTCCTCGACAGCCTAACAAGGAACTTGACGAGGAAAACGATGTGTTTCGCCCTTCGAGTTCCTCGGTCGTGTGTACGACGCCTTAGAAGAAAACATTTTAGGGTCTGAAAAAGACTTGAGACTGGGGTGGAGGTTTACCTTCCAGCAGGACAACGATCCTAAACATACAGGAAGAAAAAAAACGGTTGCACACCACAGGAATGTTCTAACGAGTAAGCATCATACGATGTGAAACATGTCAGCCACCTTTTTCCTTTTGTCCACTTCTTCATTTTGACTGCATTGTTTTTGGTTGTTTTTTGTTTTTTGAGCTTCATTTGCTAAATAAAGACATTGTTTCAAGGAGTGCGGCGGTCCAGGACCTTTTCTATCTACTGGCTGACCGACCCTGGGGGTGCTGCCCATGTACGGGGAGGCGCAGGCTGGATCGCTTGCCCCCCCAAAAAAACACCAGCTGCCACTGAGTGCTAGTTTGCTAGTGCCCTTAGAATACTAACATATGTGAATAGTGGTGGAAATGCAAGTAGCCTAAGTAATGAATTTGACCTGGTTGCAGTCACTGTAAAGCAAAGCTCAGAAGAAGACACAACACAGAAGGACAATTGGTTGTGGTAGTGCAAGGAGTATGCTGACAGGAGGAGAGAGCAGGATATCAAAGAGATGAGACTGTATGCCCCCAGCTTTTCCTTTCACTGTCTAGACACAGGTTGGGTGGGGGGTAAGACCTGCAAGTGTTATATGATCATAGTAGAAAAAAAATTAGACCCCTTTTCCTGCTGGACAGAGCTGTGTAAACCGTAGAACTGGATGTACAGTTCCTTTGGCAGGTAAAACAGCTCTCATATATGCATTTCATCTGTGTACTTAGTTCTTTCCCTGGTGCTCAGATTTATTGTGTCTCTGCTGAATAGTTGGATGCAGCCCCTAAGTTCGCCATTTGAGTACAACTGACCTAAAACACAGTGGCGGCCCGTCCATAGAGAGCGTATGGGCACCACCCCCCCCCCCCCACTATCTATGCGTCCTGCCTCCTGATCTACATATCAGGGTGCCAGGCTGTGGATTCCAATGGAGGGGGGTGTTTTTTTGAAGCACCTGATTAGAGCCAGAGGCTCTAATAAGCTTAAAAAAAGGGTGGACTTGGGGCGCAGAGCACTGCATCTTGATCCCCCCCAGTCCTGTAAACTTAAAGAACTAAACAAAAGTTCCTGCCAATCAGGAGGCAGGTCGTGAGACCTGTTACCCGATTGGCCAAAGCGTCAAGCGATCTTATTGAATGCCTAGTGCTTAGGAGGAACAGAGCGGAGACACACGGCGGAGGAAGCTGCGTGAGGAGCGGACACCAGAGCCGCTGCCCGCACCCTGGAAGAGGAGGAGAGGACACCACAGCCTGCCAACCTTAGATCAAGGGTGTGCCTGACCGCCACCCGCCCGGGGAGGGGGTGGTCAGTGCTGCGCCTATGGCCTCCCATAAGGGGTGGGGGGTTTGGTGCCAGTGCTGCGCCGCTGGTTTCGCTCTCCCCCAAAAGAAAAATCCACCAGCCGCCACTGCTAATACATTAAGAAAAAAAAAAAGAAAACTTTGAATAACTTTGCTATTTTGCAGCATTTGGTCTTTTAGGAAATTCTCCTCCTGAGCAACGTCTAATTTTTTTTTTTATCCGTTGCATTTAGTGCCTGCTCCATTTTAACTTAAGCTGTGACAGCTTGTCGAAAAAGAAAGTTTAGAGAAAAATCGGCTTTGTTTACTCTTCTGTTTGGCAGGGCTTAATGATTAATCTCTTAAAAAATAGTAAAAATTATGTTATTTCAAGTGCAGGCCGCAATTAATTTTACATTTGCTTATGGACTGTAAAAGCAGCACATTTCATGATCTTTTTTCATTTTTTTTATTTTTATAGGCCCATTGTTTTCAGGTGGAATATTGTTCTGTTTGTAATTCCCCCCTCCCCCAAAAAAAAGATAAATTAATTAATTTATTAAAATGCCAACCATTTTTGCCTGAATAAGGGGCCTCACACTGTACAGAACATGATATACTTTTTATTTGTCTTGAAAAGTTCCCCTGCAGGAATAGAACGTTATTTTATGAATAATGTAAAATAAGCCTTTATCTGGCACTTCATGTTCTGTATTAGTAGGAATGCTAAGCAGGTTTCACAGTTCTGTATTCAATGTTCCAATAAGTGCGAAGGTCTCTAGGCCACTTAACAGTTGTTAAAGTTATTCTTAAAGTGAGTGTATCCGACTGGGAATAAAATTCATTGCAGTAGAAGAGCCTTAAAGGGGTTGTAAAGGTACCAATTTTTTCCCCTAAATAGCTTCCTTTACCTTAGTGCAGTCCTCCTTCACTTACCTCATCCTTCCATTTTGCTTTTAAATGTCCTTATTTCTTCTGAGAAATCCTCACTTCCTGTTCTTCTGTCTGTAACTCCACACCGTAATGCAAGGCTTTCTCCCTGGTGTGGAGTGTCGTGCTCGCCCCCTCCCTTGGACTACATGAGAGTCAGGACGCCCACTAACACACAGCTCCTTTCTCTATCTGCAACGTAGAGAGCGCCCTGACTCTCCTGTAGTCCAAGGGAGAGGGCGAGCAGGACAACAGGAAGTGAGGATTGCTCAGAAGAAATAAGGACATTTAAAAGCGAAATCGAAAGATGAGGTAAGTGAAGGAGGACTGCACTAAGGTAAAGGAAGCTATTTAGGAAACAACCCCTTTAAGGTGGTTGTAAACCTCAGACATGGAAAATGAACAAAGCACATCCCACTATAGTATGTTCTTTCCTTTCTCTGCTATCTGTATGACTCATTTCTGACAATTTTTCACAACACTTTCCCTTTTTGGGAGAAGGCCCCCCACCTCTACAGCACACAGCATGTGACTCATAGACTCAACTCTTGTATTTTTCTATAAGCATGTAAGCCTGTGCAGGCCCCCCCCCCCCCCCCCATGCAATTTCACTCTCCACCTGCTCTGAGACATACAATAAATATCAGCTAGACTTAAGATCATTTTACTGTATCAGATCAGGCAGTGATTGCGAATGGTTGCCAGAGGTTACAGCATATCATTTCCACTTACTGACTGGTTGCTAGAGGTTACAGCACACATTACGGCTCACTGATTAGTTGCTAGAGGTTACAGCACATGATTTCTGTTTGTTGATTGGTTGCTAGAGAGTACTGTACAGTAATACTGCTCACTGATTGGTTGCTAGAGGTTACAGCACAGGGGTATGATATACATACGAATGCCGCCAAGGAGGGAATACAACATTTTAAGTTGTCACCAGGATAGGAAGAGAGGGGACATCTTCCAAAGAGGACACATATTGAAATGACAGGAGGGTAACTTATCTTCCCTACTCTATCAACATTTTTACACCATCCCAGTCTGTTTTGGAATATCAGCAGTGATGATCTTGAGAAATACATCATATAGACTAATGCCGTGTACACACAATCGTAAATCCCGACAAGAAAAACGTGGGTTTCTTTCCCGACGCCATTTTGGCTCAAACTTGTGTTGCATACACACGGTCACACAAATGTTATCTGAAATTCCAACCGTCAAGAACGCGGTGACGTACAACACTACGACGAGCCACGAAAAATGAACTTTAATGAGCATGCGTCAAATTGATTCTGAGCATGCATGTTTTTTGTGCGTCGGAAATTGCATACGGATGATCGGAATTTCCGACAATAACTTTTCCCGTCGGAAAATTTGAGAACCAGCTCTCAAATTTTTGCTGTGGGAAATTCTGACAGAAAAGTTAGCTCACATAGCACTTTTCTTGTCGGAAATTCCGATCGTGTGTACGCGGGATAACTGTATGAGAACAGAAAAAAGAATAAAAGCCTTTGAGATTCAAGCAGCCTATAATATATGGGAAGTTAATAGAATCTCTGCTTCATTGTGCAGTGAATACATGTCATACTGACAATGATGGTTATTTCACTGCACACATGTCTGAGTAATTTCTTCCTATTTTCTTATTATTACGTATTTTCCTCTAAGGAAATGTTATTAACTGCACTCAAGGTTTAGGTCAAATTGTATCTAATCAGCAGACAGTTGTAGAATTAATAGATTTTGCATAAGTAAGCTTTTGTGACTTTTAGTTTGCCCTTGAGGCTGAACTAGTCACAATCTGACACATTGGTAAAGTGGCATTGCGTTTATTTCATGTTAGAGGATTCAAAAAACGCAGCTTTGGCAGTAATGTCTTATTTTCAGCCTGTCCCACTTGTGCCACTTCAGCCTCTATGCTATTTATTAATATATATATTTTTTTTTACAACGTTTAAAGTGATAGTAAAGGTTCAGATTTTTTTTTTTAAAACAAACATATCATACTTACCTCCACTGTGCAGTGTGTTTTGCACAGAGTGGCCCTAGACATCCTCCTCTGGGGTCCCACGGCGGCTCCTCCCCGCGTGGGACCCCAGCTGGGAAGCTCTCTCCCGAGGGAGTTACCTTGCAGGCACGCTACCCGTGTGATACAGTCAGAGGCCATAGCCGCCGAGTGTATGACTCGGCCCTGCCCCCTGTCGTGGCGTGTCATTGGATTTGATTGACAGCAGCGGAAGCCAATGGCTGCGCTGCTATCAATCTAATCAATGAAGAGCCAACAAGCCGCTTGGAAAGTGGCACGGAATCGCGCCTACTAAGAATCGGGGCTCAGGTAAGTAAAACGGGAGCTTGGGGGGCCGGAGAGTGCAAGGTGTTTTTTCACCTTAATGCATAGGATGCATTATGGTGAAAAAACACAAACCTTTACAACCCCTTTAATTTATAGGAAACCTTATTATTCCAAAGTACTTAAATGGCATCCCCTAAACCCCTGTTGCTCGAAGCATGGCTTGCAGGCCTGCAGCCCGCCAACTCTGTGTGTGTAGTATTTCAGCACCCAAAATAGTGTCAAAAGTGTCCGATGTGTCCGCCATAATGTCGCAGTCACGATAAAATCGCTGATCACTGCCATTACTAAAGTAACATTTCTGTCTTTGCAGATGACACCAAGCTATGCAGTGGAATAACGTCCTTGCAGGATGTCGCCAATTTACAAGCCGACCTCAATGCTCTGTCTAATTGGGCGACTGAGTGGCAGATGAGGTTTAATGTTGATAAATGTAAAGTTATGCACTTGGGGGCTAAGAATATGCATGCATCATACATACTAGGGGGAGTACAACTGGGGGGATCTGTAGTGGAGAAGGATCTGGGGGTTTTAGTTGATCATAAGCTCAATAATGGCATGCAATGCCAAGCTGCGGTTTCCAAAGCGAGCAGAGTCCTTTCTTGTATTAAGAGAGGTATGGACGCCGGAGACAGAGATATAATTTTGCCCTTGTACAAATCATTAGTAAGACCTCATCTGGAATATGCAGTTCAGTTTTGGGCACCAGTTCTCAAAAAGGATATCGGAGAACTGGAGAAAGTGCAGAGAAGAGCAACCAAACTGATAAGAGGCATGGAGGAGCTCAGCTATGAGGAAAGATTAGAAGAACTAAATCTATTCACTCTTGAGAAGAGGAGAATTAGGGGGGATATGATCAACATGTACAAATATATAAGAGGTCCATACAGTGTACTTGGTGTTGAGTTATTCACTTTACGGTCAACACTGAGGACAAGGGGGCACTCTTTACGTCTAGAGGAAAAGAGATTTCACCTCCAAATACGGAAAGGTTTTTTCACAGTAAGAGCTGTGAAAATGTGGAACAGACTCCCTCCAGAGGTGGTTCTGGCCAGCTCAGTAGATTGCTTTAAGAAAGGCCTGGATTCTTTCCTAAATGTACATAAAATAACTGAGTACTAAGATTTGTAGGTAAAGTTGATCCAGGGTAAATCCGATTGCCTCTCGGGGGATCAGGAAGGAATTTTTTCCCCTGCTGCAGCAAATTGGATCATGCTCTGCTGGGGTTTTTTGCCTTCCTCTGGATCAACTGTGGGTATGGAGTTGGGTGTATGGGATTGTATTGTGTTTTTTATTTTGTTTGTTTATTTTTTTTGTGGTTGAACTGGATGGACTTGTGTCTTTTTTCAACCTGACTAACTATGTAACTATGTAACTAGTAAAAAAAAAATATTAATAAAAATGCCAAAAAACTATCCCCTATTTTGTAGACGCTATAACTTTTGCGTAAACCAATCAATAAATGCTTATTGCGATTTTTACAAAAAATATGTAGAAGAATACGTATCGGCCTAAACTGAGGAAAAACATTTTTTTATATATATTTTTGGGGGATATTTATTATAACAAAAAGTAAAAAAAATATTAATTTTTTTTCAAAATTGTTGCTCTATTTTTGTTTATAGCGCAAAAAATAAAAACTGCAGAGGTTATCAAATACCACCAAAAGAAAGCTCTATTTGTGGGAAAGGACGCCAATTTTGTTTGGGAGCCACATCGCACGACCGCGCAATTGTCAGTTAAAGCGACACAACGCCGAATCGCAAAAAGTGGCCCAGTCATTTAGCTGCAGAATGGTCCGGGGCTTAAGTGTTAAAGCGGGGGTTCACCCGAAAAACACATTTTTAACATTAGATTGAGGCTAATTGTGGGAAGCACAATCGTTTTTTTTTTTAAATCAATGCGGTACATACCGTTTTAGAGATAGATGTTCTCCCGCCGCTTCCGGGTATGGTCTGCGGGACCATCGCATACAGCACATCACGAGTTGCCGAAAGTAGCCGAACGTCGGTGAGCAGGCGCCGTATAGAGCCGCACCGACGTTCGGCTTCTTTCGGCAACTCGTGACGCGCTGTATGCGACGGTCGGAAGGCTGTCAATCAAATAGGAACGCCCAGTTCCGAAGACCATACCCGGAAGCGGCGGAGAACATCTATCTCTAAAACGGTATGTACCGCATTTTTTTTTCGGGTGAACCCCCGCTTTAAAGTGGAGTTCCACCCATAAATATAACATTACATCAGTAGTTTTAAAAAAATGTCATTAGACCTTTACGATTTTTTTTTTTTTTTTAGATGCCTTCAAAGTGTTGTTGCTAGGCAGAATAGTTAATCTTCCCACTTCCTGCACCCAGGTGCTTAATGCTTCCTAACCTACACCGCACAGACTCCTGGGAATGTAGTGGGTGTAACTTTCTCTCAAAGAATCATGTGACTTGGACAGCACAGGTGCTGAAACCTGATCTGACACTGCTTGTGCAGCACTGAGCATGTGCGAGATTTGCAAGGCTGAAATCCAGGAAGTCATACAGTCTGGCTTCATGATGCACACACTTAAGATGGCCCCAGTCAATTTCTATTTTATAAAGTGTCTAAATGCTGTAACAACCTAACAAAACGGACCTTAGTTTACAGACTAACTTTACTAGAATACATTAAGCTTGTGTATTACAGGGGTATTTATATTTAAAAAGTGAAATTGTGGCCGGAACTCCGCTTTCAGCAAATAATCACTTTCCAAAGTGTATGTTCACTAAATTTAACATGTGCAAGAGATATAAAAAAGAAGATTCTTGCTTGCACATGAGTGGATGATTGAAATGAACTCAACTTCACTTTATTCACTAAGATACGCAAACATTCACTTTTCTATGCCAACAGTCAATATTTCTTTAGTAAATCAGCTCCAAGCCTCAGAACACAATACTCAGGCTGTATTATATGTTTTATCAACAGAAGAAAAGGATCCTCACGCATTGCACTGCTTTTTGTTTTGTTTTTTAGAGCTCATAGCACTGGCATTGCTCTTTATTAACAGTTACGTGTTTGCAAATAAATTACTTTACAACTAGCTAATTAATGTGGATAATTAAATCTGTTAAATCGCCTAATACACATTTGTTATTTGCTCTGAAAGTCTGGAAATACCAACACACTTGAACACGTCAAGCTCTCTGCAGCAACAGGGAACACCTGTCCTCATCTGTCATCCTTATCACTTATTAGTCGCATCTTATCACTTATTAGTCGCATCTTATCACTTATTAGTCACATCTTATCACTTATTAGTAAGCTCTTATCACTTGCCAGTACTGTCTTATCACTTAGTAACAGTGTGTGTGCGCGAAGAATAGCAGGCATTTGCTTTAGGGCAAACCAGTGGTCAAATTAAAGTCAGATAGTATGGATGACATACTGACACTGCCCAATTAGCATAAGCCTTTCATGGTGGCACACTGCGCAGATCATACAAGTCATACTGGAGTTACTACAGAGCACAAGTATGAGAGAGAAGGAAGGGAAGAGCGAGATTACTGAACGTGCACTGGAATGGCATTTGTTGTAGTAATCAAGTAATGGATTGTTTCTGGGCATATAGAAAATTGTACCACTAATTAAATGCATCAAATCATAAAGTGTATTATACAAATATTAAAATTGTATATAGCAACATATCCAGTGTTTGCAAAGAGAAGTCTTATTTCAAAATAACATGACAAAATGTGAAAAATATGAATATTTTTAAGGCACTGTATATACTAGGGGTGCCCAACCTTTTGAAGAGCGAGGGCCACTTAAAGGGGTTGTAAAGGCAAACATTTTTTTTCATAATAAGCATCCTTTACCTGCAGACATTCCTCTTTTCACTTCCTCATTGTTCGTTTTTGCTCAGAAGTTGTTCTATTTCTTCTCTGTTCTGTTCACTTCCTGCTTGTCTGATTGTTACTCACCACCGTGATGGGAGGCTTTACTGCGGTGGTCAGTAACGTGCTCACCCCCTCCTGGGAACTACATCTGTGCGGCAGGATGCTCTGGGCGTGCCGCAATGCATACAGGGAAATGTAGTTCTTACATGAACAAACGATGCAAACCAGGAAGTGAATGAGAGAACAGAAACTAAAATGCCGGAGGTGATATAGATGAAGGAATTTAATAGGTATTTACTATTTTTTACCTTGCAGACATTAATTTTAGGCAAAAAAAAAATTCCTTTAGTGACCCTTTAAACGAATTGGTAACTGGTCGCGGGCCACAATGAGCGGAGCGGGAGGATGACAGGTCCGTGTCCACGGACACAGCCCACTCTACTCTATGGGTCCTCTAATCCAGTGTTTTTCAACTCCAGTCCTCAAGGCACACCAACAGGTCATGTTTTCAGGATTTCCTTTAGATGAAACGGCTGTGGTGATTACTAAGGCAGTGAAACTGATCAAATCACCTGTGCAAAATAATGGAAAGCCTGAAAACATGACCTGTTGGTGTGCCTTGAGGACAGGAGTTGAAAAACACTGCTCTAATCCAACCCGACTTGCCCAGACAGAAGGGGGCAAATCCCTTTCTATTTTTTTTTTAGGTAGGCAGGTGTAAACAGACACAAATCCGTTTACATCTACTGCTACATAAAGTTGAATAGCAAGTCCGATTGGGTCGGACCGATCATGTGAAAGGAGCCTAAGGCTGTTTTCACACAGATGCGCTGCAATTTGCCCAAACCCGTGGGTGCAGCGCAGTGCACTTGTGGATTTTCTGCGGGTTAGCTGCACTTTGCCATAAACTTCTATTATATCCTGCAGGTGTGGCGCACTTTCTGAAAGCGCAACAAAGCCGCAGATGTCTATGGCTCAGTGCAGGTAACCCGCATCTGTGCTGCACCTGCAGATCAGTTTGAAAGCAGCCCAGTAACCACTGCAGAACAGATATACTCATATATACTGTGAATTTAGTAGTAAACTTACCTTTAATAACCATCTTTCATTCAGGTATCGCCGACTGTTGCTGTCCCAGGCAGAATGCTTTTGGTATCACTCAGCCTGTGACAGGAGGGGGGGCGCTATACAAGAAGCATTGACTTATGTGGCTCTGCTCCGCAGCCACTTGCTTCCTCCACCAGCGGCTTCATTCAAAAAACTGCTGCTCTGGGATGGCGGGTCGGCAACCCGAGATCTGGGCTTGCAAACCTGCCATCCCAGAGAAAGGGAGGTCGAGGGCCACATCAGAGGGCTCCACGGGCCACATGTGGCCCCCAGGCCATTGGTTGGGCACCCCTGGTATATACCATAGATTGTAGATTCTTTAACTTTCACACACAGTCTAATAAATATACACTGATTTGGGGTTTTTACCAAAGAAATGCAGAAGAATGCTTGTTTGTCTATATGTATGAAGAAAGGTTATGTATGTGCAAACTATTATGACAGAAACTAAAAAAAGTTGTTTTTTTCAAAATGGTTGGTATTTTTTCATTGCTATAGCAAAAAATAAAAAACACCCCTTGTAATAGAAAAAAAGCATGACAGGACATCTTTAGTTTGAGGTCTGCGGTCAAAAAGACCTCAGGTCTCACATTCACACTTAAATGCAATAATAATAAAACAAAAAAACATTTGGAGGAAGTGACGTTTGTCGTCGCTTCCGTCATCCAATTTAATGGAGACGAGTGGGGGGCCATCTTTTCCTCACTCGGCTCCAGGCCTGTGAGGGGATAGAATCAGATCGTCTCCGCCGCTACTGATGGCCCCGGTAAGCGGTGGAGACTACCGGAGCATAGCCGGAGGGGCACCTCCCCCCGCGGATAAAAGTGATCTCGCTGCGAATCCGCTGCAGAGACCACTTTTATCTGAAAGCGGACCGCTTGCCATTCAAGAAGATACTGGGGTTATGGCAGCTATTTGCTGCCCTAACAATGGTATTCCATGTCAAAATACTGATTATTATTATTATGCAGGATTTATATAGCACCAACAGTTTGCGCAGCGCTTTACAACATCGGGGAAGACAGTACAACTACAATACAATACAGGGGGAATCAGAGGGCCCTGTTCGTTAGAGTTTACAATCTAGAAGAGAGGGTCAAGTGGAATAAAGGGTAGTATCTGTGGGGGATGATCAGATGGACAAGAAGAAAAAACAGTGTTGGGTGTGGGTAGGATAGGCTTCTCTGAAGAGAAGGGTTTTCAGGGATTGTCTAAAAGCTAATAGAGTAGGAGATAAGCGGACAGATTGGGGTAAGGAGTTCCATAGGTTTGGAGAGGCTCTGGAAAAGTCCTGGAGACAAGTATGGGAGGAGGTGATGAGAAGGCTAGAGAGCAGGAGGTCTTGCGAAGAAGGAAGAGAACGATTAGGTTGGTATTTTGAGATTGGTCAGTGATGTAGCTGGGGGCAGAGTTGTATAACGACATCGGCTGGTAGTAAGTGTTTAATGAATAATCTAACAGAACAGAGTATTGTGCAGAACAGCATAAAAAGGCTTCTTGCAGTCACAAAACGGTTTAAAAGAACCATGGGATCTTCTTGTCAAACTTGCCATTTGAGATCCACAGGTTCATAATGATTATGCGAGCCAAATGTTCAGCTCAAAGCTTCAGCGCTGTCCCGCAATAATAAAATTGCTGTGCAGCCATTTAAAAAAAAAAACAAGCAAGCCGCTGCCCGATTGCCTTTTGAAAAGTGATCCGTTGCTTTTCAAAAGGCAATAAGCTTACCACCTGTCTTAAAGAGCCCTTAGTAGTTCAATCAGCTGCTGAAACTGCTTTAATATTGCTTTAATAATAACATTCAGATTTGTCTACTTAAAAGAGCAGCCAGATGCAACTTCGCGCTTTTTCCACCGGATATATTTTAAAGGCAAATGCAAGAACGCTTACTCCTGTATCACACCTGTATAATGATGTTCTATACCGTTGCCAAAAGTGACAGCTTAATAGCCAAGGAACAGTAATGGGCTGTGATGTGTTGTCTATAAGTAGAGCTGGCCATTGCTCCCGTCACCACAGTGCAGGACCTGCCAGACATTCCTCCCAGTGCAATGAAAGGGGAAAATCAGGACTTTCTGCAAAAGATAATTAGTGCTTGTGATGTTCTGACATGGCCATTATTACTGAGGTCTTAATTGCTTCGTTATGGGAAGAGATGCTCAGATTGCTTGCATACTGGGCTGTTTTCTGGTCTGTAAAGTCAGCCAAAGGCGGCCCAGACAAGTCTGTTATCATGTAGAATGACACGTATTTGTTTTCCTTCCTTTCTTTCTTCTGAATGAGTGTTATCTGTTAAATGGGTGGAAATTCTTCCTACATAGAGGAACATTTCTGTCACTTGAAAGCTTCAAGTCTCTGATACCATTCATATAAAGGCCAGGCAGGAGTGGTTTTGTGCTGCCTCCGAAGCCTCATACACACGATCCGATTGTTGGCAGGGATTTCTCTGTTGACAGACTGTTGTCCTAAAATCTGACCGTTAGTACGCTCCTTCAGGCCTCGTACACATGACCGAGGAACTCGTCGTAAATGAAACATCGTTTTCCTCGACGAGTTCCTTGTCAGGCTTGTCGAGAAACTTGACAAGCTTTCTTTGCGTACACACGGTCAAGACCAAATCTCCTCGGTCTCAAACGCGGTGACGTACAACACAAACAACGGCAGGGGAAGTTCGATTCCACTGGCACAACCCCTTCCCCAGATCTGTTGCTCGATACAATCCTGTCTCGGGGGTCTACAGACAATTCCCTGGACTTCATGGCTTGGTTTTGCTCAATTTTGCTCAACATGAGCTCAATTTTGAGTGTCATGCCAAAGGCTGTATATACTGTACATGTGATTTTTTTTTGTTTCTTATTTTTAATAAATTTGCGAAGATTTTAAACAAACTTCTTTCACGGAAAATAATTAATTTAATCCATTTTGGAAAATGCCTGTAACATAACAAATTGTAGAAAATGTGAAGCGCTGTGAATTCTTTCTGGATTCACTGTACCTATCTCTGTGAGAGAAAAAAAAAACACATAAAAAATGTTTGAATCAGCAAGAATACACTGTTAGGGACTTGTTTACTTGCCAATGTTTTAAAAAAAAATCATATCTGGAGCATATGGTCTGCGGCTACAGAGATTCATCTTGATATTTCACAGTAGCAGAGATGTTATCAAGAGTTCCTCATATGTAAAGGATGTTGTGAAGATAACTAACTTTGATATTATCTTACAGTGAGTGTTGGTAAAATAACCGCAATCAGTAGGGAACTCCCCAAACTGTGCATGCAACTGAAAGGTACATTTTGTTTACTGCTGTATGCAATATAATGGGAGAGATTTACTAAGGCTTGGTTCACATCTTTGCAGGTGGGGGAATTGCAGTGATTTACAATTATCCTCTTCTCAGAAGCCACGGGTGCTGGAAATGCATATAGCAAAATGAAAATATGTGTTTGGATGGCCGTACTCCAAAAAAATTGCCTTTATTGGTAAAAAAGGAATCAAAAACTACAAGTCACAGCAAAAACTGAACACACAACTGACGCGTTTCACACTAGTCCTTAGTGCTTAATCATAGCTGACAAACACAAAAATGCATTTAAAATAAATGCTCATTCTTAGTAATCATGTGACCAAAAAAGGTGGTAAATTAAGTCCAATTAACAAATTGGTAATTGAAACCTTCTGTGTACACAATCAAAGGTCTAAACTACCATTGCTATTGCATTAAAAGGGAATAACCATACATTATGAACAATGTGTATAAAAACATGTATATAAGTGCCATTGATAATGCATGTGTTAATTCCCAATGAGTTTGAAAAACAAGAAACAAAAAAGTGCAGAAAAAAAAATTTGTTGCTGTGACTTGTAGTTTTTGATTCATTTGTTACCAATAAAGGCATTTTTTTGGAGTGCGGCTGTCCAAACACATTTTAACAATAAAACCTGCAAGGTGTTTGGTTTCTATGCAGAGCTGCACCAGATTTTGCATGCTCCAGTTTTAGCAAGTTTCCCCCATTGTCAACAGGGCCGCCATCAGGGGGGTACAGGCATTACACCTGTAAAGGGTCAGAATGTTACCTGGGATCCGGTGGCCCCCCTTCTCAGCTCGTGGCTGAGAGGAGAGGAGAAAACTTTAATTTCTGTAGCCCCCCTCCCCCTCTCATGCCGCGACGAGAGGAGAGAAAATGCGTTCACTTTCAGTTTACGGTCGGAAGAAGAGGTGAGTGAGATGCCAGTGTCATTTTCGGCAACCTCAGCCCCCCCCCCCCCCCCCCGGTTCTCAATTCGTGGCAACCTCCTCCCCCAGGTTCTCAATTCGTCTCTGCTCCAGGGGGCCCATGCCTGAAGCTGTGTGAGGGGCCCCAAATTTTCTGATGGCTGTCCCGATTGTCAATATTGGGCAGGTAAGGTAACAAGTTTACAATACAGGGATAGTTTTTGACTTCTCGAAGTGAGTGAGTGAGAAACTTATATAGCGCAACACATGCGAACTGAATCACCTTTGGGCGCTTAGAACTGCTTTATAGGAAGTTAAAGTGGAGGTTCACCCAAAAAATAAATTTTTAACATTACATTCAGCCGAGTTGTCATAATGACAATCGGCTGTTTGTTTTTTTTATTTTATCCCTGTACATACCGTATTTTAACGGCCGCTTCCAGATATGTCTTCTGCGGGACTGGGCGTTCCTAATTGATTGACAGGCTTCCGACTGTCGCATACTGCGCGTCACGAGTTGCCGAAAGAAGCCGAACGTCGGTGCGCAGGCGCCGTATAGAGCCGCACCGACGTTCGGCTTCTTTCGGCAACTCGTGACGCGCTGTATGTGATGGTCGGAAGCCTGTCAATCAATTAGGAACGCCCAGTCCCGCAGAAGACATTCCCAGAAGCGGCGGTGAAAATACGGTATGTACGGGGATAAAATTAGAAAAAAAAAAACGATTGTCATTATGACAACTCGGCTGAATGTAATTGGTGAAAAAATGTTTTGGGTGAACCCCCGCTTTAAGGGGAATGACACATCATCCCTTTATCCAGTATAATTTTTTTGGGTGGTTAAGCAATTGAGGTTAGGAAGCTTGGATACAGCCCACTTTTGGTCTCTTCTGTAATGTAAACCTGTATTTTTCCTAGAATAGGCAAAGCACAAGTTCACTTTATTCTGTTGTTGGTCACTTCTCTTGATACAGAGGGTGTCAAGAGCAGCCCTTGACAAAACTGGAGGGCCACCAATAATATTCAATGAATGTAATGCTACATAAAGCTGTCAGAGACTGCAGACATGGAGCATGAGATGGTCAAAAGCTGTGGGTATGGTACAGGAGATAGTCAGACTATGAACTGTGAAGTTGTTAAAGTTTGGGAGACAATTTGAGACTTCTGGAGATCCATGCTACTACAATCCCTTTACAGGCATCTCACATTAATGCTTTATATAGCTGCCTTATGTTGACCTCTTAAGCCTACTATACACGGGCCGAATGTTGGGCAGCATCGGCCGGCACAATAGAAACCGGCTGACGTTTGACCCGTGTGTATGGCAGCTGGTCTGACACCCGGCTTCTGGGTCTTGACTGAAAAAGGCTCCCGATCGTTAACCGCAGTGTTCTGGCGGGGGGGCCGCCCCTGTCAGAACACAATAGTACAGCAGGGGAGATCACTGTACTAATATCGGATTGTTAGTACAGGGGCTCTGACATAAGCTTGGTTGAATGAAAAAAAACTAGTAGCAAGAATACACTGTTAGGGACTTGTTTACTTGCCGATGTTTCAAAAATGGTCTGCGTCTACAGAGTTTCATCTTGATATTTCACAGTAGAAGAGATATTATCAAGAGTTCCTTTCATACGTAATGGATCTTGTGAATATAACTAACTTTGATATTATCTTACAGTGAGTGTTGGTAAAATAACCCCATTTAGTAGGGAACACCCCAAACTGTGCATGCAACAGAAAGGTACATTTTGTTTACTGCTTTATGCAATATAATGGTAGAGATTTACGAAGGCTTAGTTCACATTAATGTTGGTGGGGGAATCGCAGTCATTACACCACCCACTACCCCCCGCAGTTAAAACGCGTGGCTGTTTTGAAAACGTGGGGGCTGCCATTCATTCTGAATGGCACTCCCACGTATCTAAAAACGCAGCCGTGTTTTTAAAAAGATGCATGCACATTGTTTCTGCGGGAAATGCCGGCATGGCAGACAATTCAAATGAATGGGCTGCCATGCCTGTGCAAACGCGCTGCACCAGATTTTGCATGCTCCAGTTTTAGTAAATTTCACCCATTGTCAATATTGGGTAAGGTAACACGTTTACTTTACAGGGACAGTTTTTGACTTCCCAAACAAGTCAAAACTTACATCGGGCTTACATATTGTCTGCTCAGGCACCAAGAACTGCTTTATAGAAAGGCAAGGGGAATGTCACATCATCCCCTTATCCAAAAGTGCAAAGTATTTTTTGGGTGATCAAGCAATTGAGGTTAGGAAGCTTGGATATAGCCCACATTTGGTCCCTTCTGCAATGTAAACCTGTATTTTTCCTAGAATAGGCAAAGCACAGGTTCACTTTATTCTGTTGTTGGTCACTTCTCTTGATACAGAGGGTGTCAAGAGCAGCCCTTGACAAAACTGGAGGACCGGCAATAATATTCAATGAATGTAATGCTCCATAAAACTGTCAGAGACTGCATGCATGGAGCAGGAGATGGTCAAACGCTGTGGGTATGGTACAGGAGATAGTCAGACTTTGAACTGTGGAGTTGTTAAAGGGGTTGCAAAGTTTTTTTTGTTTTTTCACCTTAATGAATCTTATGCATTAATGTGAAAAAACACCTTGCTGTTCCGCCCCCCCCCCCCCCGAGCCCCCGTTTTAGTTACCTGACCCCCGAATCTCCTTTGGCGCGATCCCGCGTTGCTTTCCCCGAGCTCTAGTCGGCTCTTCATGGGATGATTGATTGCAGCGCAGCCATTGGCTCCCGCTGCTGTCAATCAAATCAATGACGCAGCGCGCCAGGGGGCGGGGCCGAGTCATACACTTGTCGGCTATGGCCGCCGAGTGTATCACACAGGAGCGCCCGCAAGGTAACCCCCTCAGGAGAGAGCTTGACATGTATGACACGTTTGTTTAAAAATAAAAATAGAACATTTAGCATCCCATTAAAGTTTGGGAGAAAAAATTTTCAGGAGACAATTTGAGACTGCTGAATGTTACTACAATCCCTTTATAGGTGTCTCACATTAATGCTTTATAGAGCTGCCTTATGTTGACCTCTTAAACCTAGTACACAGTGGCCGAATGTCGGGCATCACATTCAGCCCACGTGTACGGCAACTGGTCTGACAGCCGGCTTCTGTTGAAGGGTCAGGACTGAAAAAGGTCTGCCGACCGGCTGCTTATCAGCGCTCTCAGCCACTGGCGTTAACCGGAGTGTTCTGGAGGGGGGCCGTCACCCTTTCAGAACACAATAGCACAGCAGGGGAGATCACTGTACTAATATGGGATTGTTATTACAGGGGCTCTAACCTGAGCTGGGTTGAATGAAAAAAAAAACTAGTACTGTGTACGAGGCTAAAGTCCCCCATCATGCTCAGTGGTTGCTCCTGGAAACCCCTACATCACAACTGTATCCTGTGCTAACACCGTATTTATCACAGTATAACGCGCTCCCGCGTATACCGCGCACCCCTAAAGTTGCCCCGAATCCTGTGGAAAAAAAGTTTTTTTTGTACTTACAGTTTTGGTGTCTTGCGCGGCGTCCATCGGTGGCCTCGTCGGGTCCGGCGAGGTCGGGTGTCCTCTTCGTCAGGTCCGGCGTCTGTCTGCGGCTTCGGGTGTCCTCTTTGTCGGGTCCGGCGTCCTTCTGCGGCTTCGGGTGTCCTCTTCGTCGGGTCCGGCGTCCGTCTGCGGCTTCGGGTGTCCTCTCCGTCGGGTCCGGCGTCCTTCTGCGGCATCCTCGCGTCCTCCCCGCTCGTTTTCCGCGCCCAGTCTGAATACTGCGCCGACATATACAGAGCGCAATACACTTGTGTATTGTCGGGCAGGCTCGGCAACTCTCGCACTGACGTCCTGTACGTCCAGGACGTGAGCGCGGAAGGAGCCGAGACTGCCCGACTATACCCGAGTGTACTGCGCTCGGTATATGTCGGCGCAGTATTCAAACTTGGCGCGGGAAAGCGGGTATCGGCGTATACCGCGCATCTGCGATTTTGCTCTGATTTTCAGGGCAAAAAAGTGCGCGGTATACGCCGATAAATACGGTAATGACTGGCATAGAGAAACCAATGAGGGAGCTGAAGGAACTTCAGGCAACATTTTATCATCATTACAGTGGTGTTTAGCAACAATGGCAGCAGGTAAAAATGTACCTTCTCATAGAGAGCTTTGATTGGGACCTCCAGTTTTGTGATAAAGCCATTTAACTTCATATGCAAGTAAAAATATAGTTATAGTATAGTACTGTCAGTTTAAAAGATGGCTGATAAAGTCAGAAAAATTATTTCAACATTGTCTCTGTATAGGACTTTCAAGACAGTCATGAAATAAATTTGTGTAACAAAATGTTTATTGCATGGAGCAATGTTTGGGTTTCCATGACCATTTTACTTTAATATTTATAATATATGTTCATCTCTGGTGCCTTTCTCCATATAACTACACACTTTCCATTACAGAACTTCATGTGTGTTTATGCAATGAACTGAAATTGCTCCGAGTCAATTTGTGAGATGCACAGTGAGGGAGGATAGAAGAAAAATACAATTTATACAAACACACTATAGACGAGGTGTGTCTACTGTCTATTAAATACTGAGACTGATTAAACAACTCACCTTATATGTATTACAAATATGATTGTTCCCTTCAATATATTCCCCATGTGCACAAATACATTGCTGCAGTCTTGTTTTCCACTGGTTGAAGGCATGGAGAAAATCTATTTCTGTCAGCTGTTTCAATACATCTGCCGTTTTCTTCTTTATGCCTTGTACACACGATAGGAATTTGTGACGAAAACAGTCTAAAGGAATTTTCTCATCAGAAATTCATTGTGTATGGGCTCCCTATGGGAAATTCCGATCGTCTGTGTGGAACTCCATCAGAGAAAATTCATACGCATGCTCAGAATCAAGTCGACGCATGCTCGGAACCAGGCCCGGACTAGGACAAAAAATAGGCCCGGGCATTTTAGACTGAGCAGCCTGGCGAGGGGGTAGAAAGAAAGGAAGGTGGATAGATAGATAGATAGATAGATAGATAGATAGATAGATAGATAGATAGATAGATAGATAGATAGATAGATAGATAGATAGATAGGAAGATAGGAAGGAAGGAAGATAGATAAAGAAAAAATATAGATAAAGATAGAAAGAAAGAAGGGAAGGAAGATAGATAAAGAAAGAAAGATAGATAAAGATAGAAAGAAAGAAAGAAAGAAGGGGAGGAAGGAAGATAGATAAATAGAAATATAGATAGATAGATAGATAGATAGATAGATAGATAGATAGATAGATAGATAGATAGATAGATAGATAGATAGATAGATAGATAGATAGAAAGGAAGGAAGATAGATAAAGAAAGAAAGATAGATAAAGATAGAAAGAAAGAAGACAAGGAAGATAGATAGATAGACAAATCAAGA